>NC_084631.1:40048935-40083935 GCF_033978795.1 Nerophis ophidion | reverse complement strand
TTAGTCCTTGTTACGATCAGTCGCTCTCTTTATCCCTTCTCATTGCATCAAACAGATGTTCACTCATACCGGAAGTAGCTTCCTTATATCCGTTCACAGACCAATCGAGACACTTCAAAACAAACGCATGCCCACAAACCCAACAAAAAGGCATGAAATTACATTTTTAACCGTAGTAACTTAAATAAGGCTTTCTTATGAACTTTTATACATTTTGATTTAAATTCCCTTTTATGAACTTAACTTATACTGTTTTTAGAGAAATAAAACAAATTAAAGCTAAGGGGCGCTAAGCTCAATTTAGATTTTTGGGGTTTGGTTTTTTGTTAGATGGCAGTTTTTGCCAGTCCTGATGTGTGTGCAAAATTTGGTGAGTTTTGAAGCATGTTAAGTGGGTGAAATTACAGATCGGCGATTCTGGATGTTGTTGATAAATGGCTTTCGGTCTGCATAACAGAGCTTTTACTTGCACTTTGAAGCATTTTAAGTAGGTCAAAATACAGCTCGAAGAGGCAAAAATGACATTTTTTAGGAAAATTTGCGCACAACAGTTACATACTTGTTAAATACAACTTCTTCCTTGGATTTAATGAATACTTAAGCCTACTACACTCCATTATTTTAAAGTGGGTCTTTAAGATCGGTGTTACTTGATGAATAAAGTTTGACAACCACTGTTGTGGAGATAACCTCTCTGTGTTTAGTGGCATGTTCATCCACTGAATGGCAAGAAAAACAAGTTAAAGGTGTATTTTTCAATGCAATCAATGATCAGCTGACACATGCAAATGTCTTTTGTTTTCCAGAAAAGCAGCCAAACACCAGGTATGTCCAACAAATGAAAAAAATGCAAAATATTCTTCTATACACCGAGATTTAGTTGTTTTCATTTATATTTAATCAAGTTTATTCAACTATTTTGTTTTCTATTCATTTGTTTTCATTCATCTTCTTAGTAATTTATTTATTTTAGTCATTGTTTAACTTGATTACATCTGCTTTATTTTATTTTTTTTTACCCCATTTGATGTATTATCTTGAATCTTCTCATTGATTGTGATCGACTTCTTTTGATTCCTAATTATTGGCCGTAAGGATTTCTGACTGATATAGCAAATTGTTTCTTGGTAGTTGTTGCCAGTCCAGGAGGTCCTAACGCCGTTCGAAGCAGCAACTTTGTCCTGGTTGGATCTCACAAGCTCACACTTTCTTCCATTGGGAAGAACAAGTTTCCCTTAGAGAAGGTAATGCAGGGTTTCTTCTTCCATATTTGTCCCGCTCTCAGGTATCTTTGACATAATATCTCACACTTTCAGTGTTGTCACTCGCTCATGCTTCCTTCTAAGTCCATTTAATAGTTGAATAAATATTACAAGTCAAATTCCCTTACTATATTTTTCAATTAATTCTTAGAAAACAAGCAAAATACCACAAGCTTTCGCATAAAAATTGACGTAAGGTTTTTGTCACAAAATGCTAATAATACACTCGATAAATGTCAGCGTTTCTATTATTTTATATCAATTTAGGTTACATGTACATTGTTTCAAAAAGCACATTTACCATTTATACGCATCTTTTATATCGTGAGTGACATTTGTCTTCTATGTGATGTACAAAACCAAAAAGCAAAGAAGTTGTCACCTTGTGTAAATGGTAAATAAAAAGAAAATACAATGATTTGCAAATATTTTTCAACTTATATTCATTTAAATAGACTGCAAAGACAAGATATTTCATGTTCAAACTTAATTTTTTGCAAATGTTAGCTCATTCGGAATTTGATGCCTGCAAGATTTTTCTTTGCACAAGTGGCAAAAAAGACTGAGAAAGTTTAGGAATGCTCATCTAAGACTTATTTGAAACATCCCATAGGTGAACAGGCTAATTGGGAACAGTTGGGTGCCATGAGTGGGTATAAAAGCACACAAACAAGGCTGGGGCGAGGGTCACCACTTTGACAACAAATGCCTGAGCAAATTGTTTAAGAAACAACATTTCTCTAGCAGCTATTGCAAAAAAAATTGAGATTTTACCGTCTATGGTCCGTAATATCATCAAAAGCTTCAGAGAATCTGGAGAAATCACTGCACACATGCGGTACTGCATCAAAAAGTGACATGTGGGGCGGTTTAGCTCAGTTGGTAGAGCGGCCGTGCCAGCAACTTGAGGGTTGCAGGTTCAATTCCCGCTTCTGCCAACCTAGTCACTGCCGTTGTGTCCTTGGGCAAGACACTTTACCCACCTGCTTCCAGTGCCACCCACACTGGTTTGATTGTAACTTAGATATTGGATTTCACTATGTAAAGTGCTTTGAGTCACTAGAGAAAAAGCGCTATATAAATATAATTCACTTCACATCAGTGTGTAAAAGATGACGGCGTGGCGCAGTGGTAGAGTGGCCGTGCGCAACCCGAGGGTCTGTGGTTCAATCCCCATCTAGTACCAACCTCGTCACATCAGTTGTGTCCTGAGCAAGACACTTCACCCTTGCTCCTGATGGGTGCTGGTTAGCGCCTTGCATGGCAGCTCCCTCCATCAGTGTGTGAATGGGTAAATGTGGAAGTAGTGTCAAAGCGCTTTGAGTACCTTGAAGGTAGAAAAGCGCTATACAAGTACAACCCATTTATCATTTATTTATCGTTTATATCACACATGGGCTCAGGACCAGTTTAGAAAACCTCTGTCAGTATTTAAAGTTGGTCGCTACATCTGTAAGTGCAAATTAAAACTCTACTATGCAAAGACATTTATCAACAACACCCAAAAACGCTTTGCTGGGCCCCAGCTCACCTAAGATGGACTGATGCAAAGTGAAAAAGTGTTATGTGGTCTGACGAGTCCACATTTCAAATTATTTTTGGAAACTGTGTAGGACCAAAGAGGAAAAGAACCATCTTTATTCTTCCAGGCACAAAGTGTAAAAGGCAGCATGTATGGGGGTGTATTAGGGGCCAAGGCATGGGTAACTTACACATCTGTGAATGCACCATTAACGCTGGAAAGGTACATACAGCTTTTGGAGCAACAAATGGTCAGCAAAACAATGCCAAGCCATGTGTTACAACAGCGTGGCTTCATAGTAAAAATATGCTGGTACTATACTGACCTGCCTGTAGTCCAGACATGTCTCCCATTAAAAATGTTGAAGGCTAAAATATGAGGCGGTAGACGGTTGAACAACTTAATCTGTACATCAAGCGAGAATGGGAAAAAAATTCCACTTCGAAAATGTGTCTCCTAAGTTCCCAAACCTTGAGTGTTCGCGTCTCACCAATGAACTTGTTGTCTTCGTCGCACACTGAAATCCTAAAATAAGAAGAGAGTCGTAAAAAGGATGCTTCATTAAGTCTTTAAATCCAGTCTGTCTCAGCGCTCGCACTGAAGCGACGCCGAAGCTCCGAAATTGAGTTCGTAAGATTCATGCCTGAGTCAATCGGCATGACGGTAAATAATGAGATATTTACGCTCCAGGTGGCATGAAGACACACATGGATTAGGGAGGTCTGGACCGGAGTGAATATGAGACGCCAGAGAGCAATAAGTCAGGACAATTTGACAAGTCTCACCTTAAAACTCATTTGTATACTCTAGCCTTTAAATAGACTCCCTTTTTAGACCAGTTGATCTGCCGTTTCTTTTCTTTTTCTCCTATGTCCCACTCTCCCTTGTGGAGGGGGTCTGGTCCGATCCGGTGGCCATGTACTGCTCGCCTGTGTATCAGCTGGGGACATCTCTGCGCTGCTGATCCGCCTCCGCTTGGGATGGTTTCCTGCTGGCTCCGCTGTGAACGGGACTCTCGCTGCTGTGTTGGATCCGCTTTGGACTGGACTCTTGCGACTGTGTTGGATCCATTATGGATTGAACTTTCACAGTATCATGTTAGACCCGCTCGACATCCATTGCTTTCCTCCTCTCCAAGGTTCTCATAGTCATTATTGTCACCGACGTCCCACTGGGTGTGAGTTTTCCTTGCCCTTATGTGGGCCTACCGAGGATGTCGTAGTGGTTTGTGCAGCCCTTTGAGACACTAGTGATTTAGGGCTATATAAGTAAACATTGATTGATTGATTGATTGTTAAAAAAGATGAGTGCATTTGTCAGTGTGAGTTAGAAATGATGTGAAGTGAATTATATTTATATAGCGCTTATCTCTAGTGACTCAAAGCGCTTTACATAGTGATACCCAATTTCTAAGTTCCATTTAAAGCAGTGGGAGTGGCACTGGGGGCTGGTGGGTAAAGTGTCTTGCCCAAGGACACAACGGCAGTGACTAGGATGGCAGATGCGGGGATTGAACCTGCAAACCTCAAGTTGCTGGCACGGCCACTCTACCAACCCAGCTATACCGCCCTCATGTGATGAGTCAATTATTTCTGACATATTAGCAGGCCACTTATGACTTAACACTCAACATAAACCTTAAGAAAATCAATCAATGCCATCAATCAATGTTTATTTATATAGCCCCAAATCACAAATGTCTCAAAGGACTGCACAAACCATTACGACTACAACATCCTCGGAAGAACCCACAAAAGGGCAAGGAAAACTCACACCCAGTGGGCAGGGAGAATTCACATCCAGTGGGACGCCAGTGACAATGCTGACTATGAGAAACCTTGGAGAGGACCTCAGATGTGGGCAACCCCCGCCCCCGAAAGCAATGGATGTCGAGCGGGTCTAACATGATACTGTGAAAGTTCAATCCATAGTGGATCCAACACAGCCGCGAGAGTTCAGTTCAAGCGGATCCAAGACAGCAACGAGAGTCCCGTCCACAGGAAACCATCTCAAGCGGAGGCGGATCAGCAGCGTAGAGATCTCCCCAACCGATACAGGCGAGTGGTCCATCCTGGGTCTCGACTCTGGACAGCCAGTACTTCATCCATGGTCATCGGACCGGACCCCCTCCACAAGGGAGGGGGGGACATAGGAGAAAAAAAGAAAAGAAGCGGCAGATCAACTGGTCTAAAAAGGAGGTCTATTTAAAGGCTAGAGTATACAGATGAGTTTTAAGGTGAGACTTAAATGCTTCTACTGAGGTAGCATCTCGAACTGTTATCGGGAGGGCATTCCAGAGTACTGGAGCCCGAACGGAAAACGCTCTATAGCCCGCAGACTTTTTTTGCGCTCTAGGAATCACTAATAAGCCGGAGTCTTTTGAAGGCAGATTTCTTGCCGGGACATATGGTACAATACAATCGGCAAGATAGGATGGAGCTAGACCGTGTAGTATTTTATACGTAAGTAGTAAAACCTTAAAGTCACATCTTAAGTGCACAGGAAGCCAGTGCAGGTGAGCCAGTATAGGTATATATGTATGTATATATGTATATAAAGGTATATACAGTATAGGTATATATGTATGTATATATGTATATAAAGGTATATATAGTATAGGTATATATGTATGTATATATGTATATAAAGGTATATACAGTATAGGTATATATGTATATAAAGGTATATACAGTATAGGTATATATGTATGTATATATGTATATAAAGGTATATACAGTATAGGTATATATGTATGTATATAAAGGTATATACAGTACAGGCGTAATATGATCAAACTTTCTTGTTCTTGTCAAAAGTCTAGCAGCCGCATTTCGTACCAATTGTAATCTTTTAATGCTAGATATTGGGAGACCCGAAAATAATACGTTACAGTAATCGAGACGAGACGTAACAAACGCATGGATAATGATCTCGGCGTCTTTAGTGGACAAAATGGAGCGAATTTTAGCGATATTACGTAGATGAAAGAAGGCCGTTTTATTAACGCTTTTAATGTGTGACTCAAAGGAGAGAGTTGGGTCGAAGATAATACCCAGATTCTTTACCGAGTCACCTTGTTTTATTATTTGGTTGTCAAATGTTAAAGTTGTATTATTAAATAGAGGTCGGTGTCTAGCAGGACCGATAATCAGCATTTCCGTTTTTTGGGCGTTAAGTTGCAAAAAATTAGTGTACATCCATTGTTTAATTTCATTAAGACACGCGTCCAACTGAAAAGTGAAAAAACACCCAATAAGACAAGTGTAAGACTAAGGGGAAAAAAAGGGAGGAAAGAAAAGAGAAAGGAAGAAAAAAAAAGAGAATGGGAAAAAATTCCACTTTGAAAAAGTGTCTCCTAAGTTCCCAAAACTTGAGTGTTGTTAAAAGGAAAGGCCATGTAACACAGTGGTAAAAATTTATTTTTTTGCAATGTGTTGCTGCCATAAAATTCTCAGTTCATGGTTATTTGCAAAAAAAATAAAAATAAACCCAAGAAGTTTCTAAGTTTGAACATGAAATATCTTGTCT
Source organism: Nerophis ophidion (assembly GCF_033978795.1). Taxonomy (NCBI): domain Eukaryota; kingdom Metazoa; phylum Chordata; class Actinopteri; order Syngnathiformes; family Syngnathidae; genus Nerophis; species Nerophis ophidion. The sequence continues at coordinate 40,077,623 of NC_084631.1, read as the reverse complement.
TTGCAGTCTATTAAGTTGAAAAGGATTTGCAAATCATTGTATTGTCTTTTTATTACCATTTACACAATGTGACAACTTCACTGCCAAAAAACTTTTAACTATATTTTACATGTTCTAACTTTATTTATACTTTATTTTACATTTCCAAACTTTTTAAAATGTTATTCTACATGTCCAAACTTAATTTATACTTTTTATTTTACATTTTCAAAACTTTTTCATAACCAGCATTATGTGGACATTTCTAATAATAAAGCAAATGATGATAAAAGAGCAAATAAAAATCCATCTGCTTTTGTTGAAGGTGCCCTTCTTGTGTCCTCTGGAAGGCCACGTCTACCTGAAGATGCAGTGTGAGGTTGGATGCCACGTAGAGGAAAAGGGCTTCCTGGTGAGTGCACGCCCTGAAGTGGTCTCCATGGATTTTATAAAAGTTGCTGAAGGTGACATTTGATGCATGACTTGGAACATGCTGTAAATTAGCAGTGTTATTTTAAGAGGACAGATGGAACAAATAATTGCCACATTGGGTAGACTTTGTAAAATCAGAGCAAATAAGATGATTGGCGTCCAGGCAGTCTATCATGTGCACGTAAGAGATACTGGAGAATTGGGATGGAAATGAGGTAAAAATGTTTAACCTGCGAGTGAAATCATACGCTTTTGTAAGGAGACCTTATGTTGATGTTTGGAGCTAACATGCTTGTAGGATTTTATGCCTGCATCTTTAAAATGAACACAATAGATCAGGAATTTTACTTTCTACATTTTTTTATCTTTAACTTTATTGTACATGTCCAAACTTCATTTATACTTTATTGCATTTTATTGTATTGTCCTTGTCCAATTAAAAAAAATAAAAATGTATTTAACCTTATTTGGGCTTCACGGTGGGAGAGGGGTTAGTGCGTCTGCCTCACAATACGAAGGTCCTGCAGTCCTGGGTTCAAATCCAGGCTCGGGATCTTTCTGTGTGGAGTTTGCATGTTCTCCCCGTGAATGCGTGGGTTCCCTCCGGGTACTCCGGCTTCCTCCCACTTCCAAAGACATGCACCTGGGGATAGGTTGATTGGCAACACTAAATGGTCCCTAGAGTGTGAATGTGAGTGTGAATGTTGTCTGTCTGTCTGTGTTGGCCCTGCGATGAGGTGACGACTTGTCGAGGGTATACCCCGCCTTCCGCCCGATTGTAGCTGAGGTACGTGCCAGCGCCCCCCGCGACCCCGAAAGGGAATAAGCGGTAGAGGATGGATGGATGGATGGATTAACCTTATTTTACATGTCTAAACATTATTTATTCTTTATTGTACAAGTCCAAACTTTATTTTACACTTTTTATTTTACATGGCCAAACTTTTTCAAAACTTTTATTTACTTTATTTTACGTTTTAACTTTGTTTATACTTTATTTTACATGTCTAAACTTTTTTTTAACTTTATTTATACTTTATTTTATTTGGCATATTTTCCATATCTAAACATTTTATTTTAACTTTATTTTACATGTCCAAGCTTTTTTAAACTTTACTATACATTTCCAAACTGAATTTATACTTTTTATTTTACATTTCAAAACTTTTTTAAAACTTTTATTTAACTTTTTTACATGTTCTAACTTTATTTATACTTTATTTTATGTGTCTAAACTTGTATTTACTTTATCTTACATGTTTTAACTTTATTTACACTTTATTGTACAAGTCCAAACTTTATTTATACTTCTATGTACTTTTTTTAAACTTTTATTCAACTTTATTTTACATGTTCTAAACTTTTTTTAAACTTTATTTTAAATATCTTAATTTTATTTATACTTTATTTTATTGAGTTATATTTTCCTTATCCAAACATTTTATTTTAACTTTATTTTATTTTTCATTTTAATCTTTATTCTCCATGTCCAAACTTAATGCATACTTTTTTATTTTACTTTCCCAAACTTTTAAAAAAACTTTTATTTAACTATATTTTACATGTTCTAACTTTATTTATACTTTATTTTACATGTCCAAACTTTTTAAAATGTTATTCTACATGTCCAAACTTCATTTATACTTTTTATTTTACATTTCCAAAACTTTTATTTAACTACGGTATATTTTACATGTTGTAACTTTATTTATACTTTATTTTACACGTCTAAACTTGTTTTTAACTTTATTTATCCATCCATCCATCCATTTTCTACCGCTTATTCCCTTTTGGGGGCGCTGGCGCCTATCTCAGCTACAATCATACTTTATTTTATTTAGTCATATTTTCCATGTCCAAACATTTTTAAATTTGACTTTATTTTAAATGTTTTCTTTTCAAAACTGTATCCTACAAGCCCAAACTTTATTTATACTTATTTATTTTGGTTTACATTTCCAAACTTCTTTTTTGTTCATTTGACTTCATTCCTTTTTTTTTTTTTTTTTACTTAATTTTACTATTATTTCATTTTACATGTTTTAACTATTTTACTTGTCTAAACTTCATTTTAAATGTCCAAAGTTAGTGAAGCGTTCATAAAATAAAGAATGGAGGCAACTTTGATGCAATTTGTAGAATAAAGATGATAAAAACAATCAATGTGCCTGGAAAAAAAAACCTTCCCACCTCAGCTTCGTGTTCTTGCTGACAAAACTAATTGCTGTTGTAGCTAATAGAATAATAGCTCATTGATAATTCATATTTTTGCCAAGAGTCAGTAAAAATTGGCCCTTTTTGCTCCACTTTGGAGACCACAGCCCAGTTTCACATTCTGAGCATAAGTAGAGGAATGTGGTTGAAATGAATCCGCAATAATCCAGTTATTTGCAATTTGACATGAATTGTTGTATCACCAACAAGGTCATGTTTGGAAGATAAATTAAATGAAGCAAGTGCACTTGATGCAAAAGTGCACTGGAAACTGAATCTTGAAAATGCATGAGCACATCTCCAACTAACTATTTTTATACATCAAGTCATTTACTGTTAATTCTGCTAATGTTTATCTCAGACTTCATTTCTTTTGCATCCACTCATTAATGCTCTTTTGTTCTTTTTGCAGACAATGTTTGAGGACGTTAGCGGTTTTGGAGCCTGGCACAGAAGATGGTGCGTCCTGTCAGGGTACTGCATCTCCTACTGGACCTACCCCGATGACGAAAGGCGCAAGGTAAACAAATATAATAATCATAATAATAATAACCCATAATACCCCTGTTGATGAAATGTGCAAGGTAAACAAACATTCCACTTCTACTTAAAGACAGCATTCTCGACGGTTATTAGCTACCGCTGTTCTCTGATTGGCTCATTTTACTTGATCAAAGCTTTTCTAACATTACACACTACTATGATTCCTGCTGATATCGTATCGGTTGACTGCCGGCTCCAGTATCAATATGATCATGCAAGTGGAAAAGTGGTATCGCCCTACATGTCCTGTGAATATTTAAATCCATGGGAATATTTACACAAAAACACCTTTTTTTGATGTGCTTTTTCTCAGAATCCTATTGGTCGAATCAACCTGGTCAACTGCAGCAGTAAGAAGGTGGAAGCTGCCAAGCGAGAGTTCTGTGCTCGACCCAACACCCTTGAACTCACCACAGTTAGACCTCAGAGAGAAGACGACAAGGAGACTCTCGTCAGCCAGTGTACCAACACCATGTGTGTCACCACGTAAGTACTAACATCTAGTACTACATCTATGTACACCATTTGTGTCACCACGTAAGTACTAACATCTAGTACTACATCTATGTACACCATGTGTGTCACCACCCAAGTACTACAACTAGTACTACATCTATGTACACCATGTGTGTCACCACGTAAGTACTACATCTAGTACTACATCTATGTACACCATGTGTGTCACCACGTAAGTACTACATCTATGTACACCATGTGTGTCACCACGTAAGTACTACATCTATGTACACCATGTGTGTCACCACCTAAGTACTACATCTAGTACTACCTCTATGTACACCATGTGTGTCACCACGTAAGTACTACATCTAGTACTACATCTATGTACACCATGTGTGTCACCACGTAAGTACTAACATCTAGTACTACATCTATGTACACCATGTGTGTCACCACGTAAGTACTAACATCTAGTACTACATCTATGTACACCATGTGTGTCACCACCTAAGTACTACATCTAGTACTACATCTATGTACACCATGTGTGACACCACATAAGTACTACATCTATGTACACCATGTGTGTCACCACGTAAGTACTACATCTAGTACTACATATATGTACACCATGTGTGTCACCACGTAAGTACTACATCTAGTACTACATCTATGTACACCATGTGTGTCACCACGTAAGTACTAACATCTAGTACTACATCTATGTACACCATGTGTGTCACCACCCAAATACTACAACTAGTACTACATCTATGTACACCATGTGTGTCACCACGTAAGTACTACATCTAGTACTACATCTATGTACACCATGTGTGTCACCACGTAAGTACTACATCTATGTACACCATGTGTGTCACCACGTAAGTACTACATCTAGTACTACATCTATGTACACCATGTGTGTCACCACGTAAGTACTACATCTAGTACTACATCTATGTACACCATGTGTGTCACCACGTAAGTACTACATCTATGTACACCATGTGTGTCACCACCTAAGTACTACATCTATGTACACCATGTGTGTCACCACGTAAGTACTACATCTAGTACTACATTTATGTACACCATGTGTGTCACCACGTAAGTACTACATCTAGTACTACATCTATGTACACCATGTGTGTCACCACCTAAGTACTACATCTAGTACTACATCTATGTACACCATGTGTGTCACCACCTCAGTACTACCACTAGTACTACATATATGTACACCATGTGTGTCACCACCTCAGTACTACTTCTAGTACTACATATATGTACACCATGTGTGTCACCACCTCAGTACTACCACTAGTACTACATATATGTACACCATGTGTGTCACCACCTAAGTACTACATCTAGTACTACATATATGTACACCATGTGTGTCACCACGTAAGTACTACATCTAGTACTACATCTATGTACACCATGTGTGTCACCACGTAAGTACTAACATCTAGTACTACATCTATGTACACCATGTGTGTCACCACCCAAGTACTACAACTAGTACTACATCTATGTACACCATGTGTGTCACCACGTAAGTACTACATCTAGTACTACATCTATGTACACCATGTGTGTCACCACGTAAGTACTACATCTATGTACACCATGTGTGTCACCACGTAAGTACTACATCTAGTACTACATCTATGTACACCATGTGTGTCACCACGTAAGTACTACATCTATGTACACCATGTGTGTCACCACGTAAGTACTACATCTATGTACACCATGTGTGTCACCACCTAAGTACTACATCTATGTACACCATGTGTGTCACCACGTAAGTACTACATTTATGTACACCATGTGTGTCACCACGTAAGTACTACATCTAGTACTACATCTATGTACACCATGTGTGTCACCACCTAAGTACTACATCTAGTACTACATCTATGTACACCATGTGTGTCACCACCTCAGTAGTACCACTAGTACTACATATATGTACACCATGTGTGTCACCACCTCAGTACTACTTCTAGTACTACATCTATGTACACCATGTGTGTCACCACCTCAGTACTACCACTAGTACTACATATATGTACACCATGTGTGTCACCACCTAAGTACTACATCTAGTACTACATATATGTACACCATGTGTGTCACCACGTAAGTACTACATCTAGTACTACATCTATGTACACCATGTGTGTCACCACGTAAGTACTAACATCTAGTACTACATCTATGTACACCATGTGTGTCACCACCCAAGTACTACAACTAGTACTACATCTATGTACACCATGTGTGTCACCACGTAAGTACTACATCTAGTACTACATCTATGTACACCATGTGTGTCACCACGTAAGTACTACATCTATGTACACCATGTGTGTCACCACGTAAGTACTACATCTATGTACACCATGTGTGTCACCACCTAAGTACTACATCTAGTACTACATCTATGTACACCATGTGTGTCACCACGTAAGTACTACATCTAGTACTACATCTATGTACACCATGTGTGTCACCACGTAAGTACTACATCTAGTACTACATCTATGTACACCATGTGTGTCACCACCTAAGTACTACATCTAGTACTACATCTATGTACACCATGTGTGTCACCACCTCAGTACTACCACTAGTACTACATATATGTACACCATGTGTGTCACCACCTCAGTACTACTTCTAGTACTACATATATGTACACCATGTGTGTCACCACGTAAGTACTACGTCTAGTACTACATCTATGTACACCATGTGTGTCACCACCTAAGTACTACTTCTAATACTACATCTATGTACACTGTGTGTCACCACTTAAGTACTACTTCTAGTACTACACCTATGTACTAATTCTAGTACTACATCTATGTACACCATGTGTGTCACCATGTAAGTACTACATCTATGTACACCATGTGTGTCACCACGTAAGTACTACATCTATGTACACCATGTGTGTCGCCACGTAAGTACTACATCTATGTACACCATGTGTGTCACCACGTAAGTACTACATCTATGTACTAACACTAGTACTACATCTATGTACACCATGTGTGTCACCATGTAAGTACTACATCTATGTACACCATGTGTGTCACCACCTAAGTACTACATCTAGTACTACATCTATGTACACCATGTGTGTCACCACCTAAGTACTTTTCCGGTGAAGTCCTGAGGGTACGTTTCATGTGAAGTACCGATGGTTCTTTTCCGGTGTAGTACCGATGGTACTTATCGTGTGTAGTATACCGATGGTATGTTTAGGGTGTAGTACCGGACCAATGGTTTGTTACGTGTGTAGTATCGATGGTATGTTTCGTGTGTGTTACTTAACCAATAGTATGCTTAATGTGTAGTACCGATGGTATGTTTCGTGAGTATTACTTAACCGATGGTATGTTTCGTGTGTAGTACCGATGGTAGGTTTCTTGTGTAGTACCGATGGTAGGTTTCGTGTGTAGCACCGATGGTAGGTTTCGTGTGTAGTACCGATGATAGGTTTCATGTCTAGTATCGATGGTAGGTTTCATGTGTAGTACCGATGGTAGGTTTCATGTGTTGTACCGATGGTAAGTTTCCTGCGTAGTACCGATGATAGGTTTCATGTCTAGTATCGATGGTAGGTTTCATGTGTAGTACCGATGGTAGGTTTCATGTGTAGTACCGATGGTATGACTCGTGTGTAGTGTCAATGATAATTCTCCGGTGAAGGCCTGATTTTACTTTTCATGTGTAGTACCGATGGTATGTTTCTTGTGTAGCACCGATGGTATGTTTCATTAGTGTTACTTAACCAATAGTATGTTTATGTGTAGTATTGATGGTATGTTTCGTGTGTATTACTTAACCGATGGTATGTTTCATGTGTAGTACCGATGGTATGTTTCGTGTGTAGTACGGATGGCATGTTTCATGTGTAGTACCGATGGTATGTTTCGTGTGTAGTACGGATGGCATGTTTCATGTGTAGTACCGATGGTAGGTTTCGTGTGTAGCACCGATGGTATGTTTCGTGTGTAGTACCGATGATAGGTTTCATGTGTAGTACCGATGGTACGTTTCGTGTGTAGTACCCATTGTAGGTTTCATGTGTAGTACCAATGGTATGTTTCGTGTGTAGTACGGATGGCATGTTTCATGTGTAGTACCGATGGTAGGTTTCATGTGTAGTACGGATGGTATGTTTCATGTGTAGTATGGATGGTAGGTTTCATGTGTAGTACCGATGGTATGTTGCATGTGTTGTACCGATGGTATGTTTCGTGTGTAGTACCCATTGTAGGTTTCATGTGTAGTACCGATGATAGGTTTCATGTGTAGTACCGATGGTATGTTTCGTGTGTAGTACCCATGGTATGTTTCATGTGTAGTACCCATGGTATGTTTCATGTGTAGTACCGATGGTAGGTTTCATGTGTAGTACCGATGATATGTTGCATGTGTAGTACCGATGGTATGTTTCGTGTGTAGTACCCATTGTAGGTTTCATGTGTAGTACCGATGATAGGTTTCATGTGTAGTACCGATGGTAGGTTTCATGTGTAGTACCGATGGTATGTTTCGTGTGTAGTACCCATGGTATGTTTCATGTGTAGTACCGATGGTAGGTTTCATGTGTAGTACCGATGATATGTTGCATGTGTAGTACCGATGGTATGTTTCGTGTGTAGTACCCATTGTAGGTTTCATGTGTAGTACCGATGATAGGTTTCATGTGTAGTACCGATGGTAGGTTTCATGTGTAGTACCGATGGTATGTTTCGTGTATAGTACCGATGGTAGGTTTCGTGTGTAGTACCGATGGTAAGTTTCCTGTGTAGTAACGATGGTGGGGTTCGTGTGTAGTACCGGTGGTATGTTTTGTGTATAGTGCCAATGATACTTCTCCGGTGAAGTCCTGATTTTACTTTTCATGTGTAGTACCGATGGTATGTTCCTTGTGTAGCACCGATGGTATGTTTCATGTGTAGTACCGATGGTATGTTTCATGTGTAGCACCGATGGTATGTTTCATGTGTAGTACCAATGGTATGTTTCTTGTGTACCACCGATTGTATGTTTCATGTGTAGTACCAATGGTATGTTTCGTGTGTAGTACCCATTGTAGGTTTCATGTGTAGTACCGATGATAGGTTTCATGTGTAGTACCAATGGTATGTTTCGTGTGTAGTACCCATTGTAGGTTTTATGTGTAGTACCGATGATAGGTTTCATGTGTAGTACCGATGGTATGTTTCTTGTGTACCACCGATGGTAGGTTTCATGTGTAGTACCGATGGTATGTTTCTTGTGTAGCACCGGTGGTATGTTTCATGTGTAGTACCGATGGTATGTTTCTTGTGTACCACCGATGGTATGTTTCATGTGTAGTACCGATGGTATGTTTCGTGTGTAGTACCCATGGTATGTTTCATGTGTAGTACTGATGATAGGTTTCATGTGTAGTACCGATGATATGTTACATGTGTAGTACCGATGGTATGTTTCGTGTATAGTACCCATGGTATGTTGCATGTGTAGTACCGATGGTATGTTTCGTGTGTAGTACCCATTGTAGGTTTCATGTGTAGTACCGAAGGTAGGTTTCATGTGTAGTACCGATGGTATGTTTCGTGTATAGTACCGATGGTAGGTTTCCTGTGTAGTAACGATGGTAGGTTTCCTGTGTAGTAACGATGGTGGGGTTCGTGTGTAGTACCGATGGTAGGTTTCATGTGTAGTACCGATGGTAGGTTTCATGTGTAGTACCGATGATATGTTGCATGTGTAGTACCGATGGTATGTTTCGTGTGTAGTACCCATTGTAGGTTTCATGTGTAGTATCGATGATAGGTTTCATGTGTAGTACCGATGGTAGGTTTCATGTGTAGTACCGATGGTATGTTTCGTGTATAGTACCGATGGTAGGTTTCGTGTGTAGTACCGATGGTAAGTTTCCTGTGTAGTAACGATGGTAGGTTTCCTGTGTAGTAACGATGGTGGGGTTCGTGTGTAGTACCGATGGTATGTTTCGTGTATAGTGCCAATGATACTTCTCCGGTGAAGTCCTGATTTTACTTTTCATGTGTAGTACCGATGGTATGTTTCTTGTGTAGCACCGATGGTATGTTTCATGTGTAGTACCAATGGTATGTTTCGTGTGTCGTGCCGATGGTATGTTTCATGTGTAGCACCGATGGTATGTTTCGTGTGTAGTACCGATGGTATGTTTCTTGTGTACCACCGATGGTATGTTTCATGTGTAGTACCGATGGTATGTTTCTTGTGTACCACCGATGGTATGTTTCATGTGTAGTACCAATGGTATGTTTCGTGTGTCGTGCCGATGGTATGTTTCATGTGTAGTACCGATGGTATGTTTCATGTGTAGTACCGATGGTATGTTACATGTGTAGTACCGATGGTATGTTTCATGTGTAGTACCAATGGTATGTTTCGTGTGTCGTGCCGATGGTATGTTTCATGTGTAGCACCGATGGTATGTTTCGTGTGTAGCACCGATGGTATGTTTCTTGTGTACCACCGATGGTATGTTTCATGTGTAGTACCGATGGTATGTTTCTTGTGTACCACCGATGGTATGTTTCATGTGTAGTACCAATGGTATGTTTCGTGTGTCGTGCCGATGGTATGTTTCATGTGTAGTACCGATGGTATGTTTCTTGTGTACCACCGATGGTATGTTTCATGTGTAGTACCAATGGTATGTTTCGTGTGTCGTGCCGATGGTATGTTTCATGTGTAGCACCGATGGTATGTTTCGTGTGTAGTACCGATGGTATGTTTCTTGTGTACCACCGATGGTATGTTTCATGTGTAGTACCGATGGTATGTTTCTTGTGTACCACCGATGGTATGTTTCATGTGTAGTACCAATGGTATGTTTCGTGTGTCGTGCCGATGGTATGTTTCATGTGTAGCACCGATGGTATGTTTCGTGTGTAGTACCGATGGTATGTTTCTTGTGTACCACCGATGGTATGTTTCATGTGTAGTACTGATGGTATGTTTCTTGTGTACCACCGATGGTATGTTTCATGTGTAGTACCAATGGTATGTTTCGTGTGTCGTGCCGATGGTGTGTTTCATGTGTAGTACCAATGGTATGTTTCAAGTGTAGTACCAATTGTATGTTTCGTGTGTAGTGCCAATGATACTTTTCCGGTAAAGTACCGATGGTTCCCTAGCATAGTACCGATGGTTCTTTTCCAGTGTAGTACCGATGGTACTTTTCATGCGTGATGGCACTTTTCCAGCGTAGTGCCAACGGTACTTTCCAGCGTAGTCCAGTGCCGCTTTAATGTGCAGCACCAATGGTACTTTTCCTGTGTAGTACACAGACTGATGCAAACGTTGTGCTGTGTGCTGCAGAAACTGGCTGAGTGCAGACACCAAAGCTGAGAGGAACTCCTGGATGAGCAGCATCAATCAGGTTCTAGTAGATCTGCGCATGTGGCGACCAGATGCTTGTTATGCTGGCGTGTGACAACACCCAGGTCTGCATATCAAGTGCAATACTTGACATGACATGGCTGTATATAACACCAAGGTATGCAACATCAAGTGCAATACTAGAATACACGCGCACACTCACAGAGTAAAAAGTAGTGCTGCTGTATACTTTATGAATATTATTGCAACTTTTCACTGCCTGCTTATAAGATGATATTGTTTACAGTCAAAATGTTATATATTTATTTCAATATTTCCACTTCATACAATAGCAGCTTTGTTTTCCATTTTTCTTTTTGTGTTTTTCTAATAAACAAGACACGTTTCACTTCATGTTGACAATAAGAACATACTCACCAGACTTAAAGCAAACATTAATATTTCACGACAGCTTTTGTACTTATTTACAGTATTTCAACTAAACTTTTAATTTTATATGTGGGAGGTATTTGGAGACGATACATATTTCTCTGTTGTTATAACCTGATTTGAAATGGTCTGTTGAAGCAGGATGTACAACTTTTTAAAACCTATTTGAATAACTAAGTGCATTATTGAACATTTATACCATTTTCATGAGTTTTTTTTCCTTCTGGTCAGCTTTTATCTTTACATTTACTTCTACTGCATACCAAATGTACTGCTACTGCATTTTATATATATATATATATATATATATATATATATGTATATATATATACACACACTGCTTAAATGTGTCAGGTATTTTGTGTTTTCAGGAAACTTTATTAAATGCCTGCTTTGTTTAAAAACATGCTTATTGTGTGTTGATGTGTCGACAAAAGACGGATTAAGTATTTCATCATAATGCTTCACTTCACTTGTTTTTTCTTGTCACTTGTTTCACGTGTTTTTTGCGCAGTGCTGCTTTACAACATTTTAAAAAATGTAAGAGTGGTGGTAAGAAGAGATTCTTCTAACCATGGAGGTGAACAAGTGGAGCACTAATGTCAAGTGAAGGCATCGGCCTCTGGGAGAAGTAAAATACAAAACAAAGAATGGGCTCCAGGGCTGTAACATTCTCTCTTGTAAAGTAAAAATGATATTAAATACAAAAGACAAGTGTGTGTGTGTGTGTGTGTGTGTGTGTGTGTGTGTGTGTGTGTGTGTGTATTAGGGATGTGGGAAAAATCGATTCAAATTTGAATCACGATTCTCTTTTTTTAAAATTATAATTTACTATATATATATATATATATATATATATATATATTTTTTTTTTTATATGTACAGTATGTAATCCAACAAACCAATACACAGCAATACCATAACAATGCAATCCAATTCCAAAACCAAACCTGAGCCAACAACACTCAGAACTGCAATAAACAGAGCAATTGAGAGGAGACACAAACACCACACAGAACAAACCCAAAGTAGTGAAACAAAAATGAATATTATCAACAACAGTATCAATATTATCATTATTATTGGACATTTATAAAAAAAGAACAATAGTGTCACAGTGGCTTACACTTGCATGGCATCTCATAAGCTTGACAACACACTGTGTCCAATGTTTTCACAAAGATAAAATAAGTCATATTTGTGGTTCGTTTAATAGTTCAAACAAATTTACATAATTGCAATCAGTTGATAAAACATTTTCCTTTACAATTATAAAAGCTTTTTACAAAAATCTACTACTCTGCTAACATGTCAGCAAACTGGGGTAGATCCTGCTGAAATCCTATGTAATGAATGAATACAAAATCCTTTTGAATGGGAAAAAAATTGTTTTTGAATATAGAATCGTGTTAAATTGGAAAAAAAAATCAATTTTGAATCGAATCGTGACTCCAAGAATCGATATTGAATCGAATCGTGGGACACCCAAATATTCGCAGCCCTAATATATATATATGTGTGTGTGTGTGTGTATATAAATAAATAAATGGGTTGTACTTGTATAGTGCTTTTCTACCTTCAAAGTTCTCAAAGCGCTTTGACACTACTTCCACATTTACCCATTCACACACTGATGCAGGGAGCTGCCATGCAAGGCGCCAACCAGCACCCATATGTGTGTATATAAATATATGTCAATATATGTTCATATATATATATATGTGTGTGTGTATATATATATATGTGTGTGTGTATGTATATATATATATATATATATATATATATATATAATGTGTGTGTGTGTGTGTATATATATATGTGTGTGTATATATATCAATCAATGTTTACTTATACAGCCCTAAATCACTAGTGTCTCAAAGGGCTGCACAAACCACTACGACATCCTCGGTAGGCCCACATAAGGGCAAGGAAAACTCACACCCAGTGGAACGTCAGTGACAATGATAACTATGAGAACCTTGGAGAGGAGGAAAGCAATGGATGTCGAGCGGGTCCAACATGATACTGTGAAAGTTCGATCCATAATGGATCCAACACAGTCGCGAGAGTCCAGTCCAAAGCGGATCCAACACAGCAGCGAGAGTCCCGTTCACAGCGGAGCCAGAAGGAAACCATCCCAAGCGGAGGCGGATCAGCAGCGCAGAGATGTCCCCAGCCGATACACAGGCGAGCAGTACATGGCCACCGGATCGGACCGGACTCACTCCACAAGGGAGAGTGGGACATAGAAGAAAAAGAAAAGAAACGGCAGATCAACTGGTCTAAAAAGGGAGTCTATTTGAAGGCTAGAGTATACAAATGAGTTTTAAGGTGAGACTTAAATGCTTCTACTGAGGTGGCATCTCGAACTGTTACCGGGAGGGCATTCCAGAGTACTGGAGCCCGAACGGAAAACGCTCTATAGCCTGCAGACTTTTTTGGGGCTTTGGGAATCACTAATAAGCCGGAGTCCTTTGAACGCAAATTTCTTGCCGGGACATATGGTACAATACAATCGGCAAGATAGGCTGGAGCTAGACCGTGTAGTATTTTATACGTAAGTAGTAAAACCTTAAAGTCACATCTTAAGTGCACAGGAAGCCAGTGCAGGTGAGCCAGTATAGGTATATATGTATGTATATATGTATATAAAGGTATATACAGTATAGGTATATATGTATGTATATAAAGGTATATACAGTATAGGTATATATGTATATAAAGGTATATACAGTATAGGTATATATGTATATAAAGGTATATATAGTATATGTATGTATGTATGTATATATGTATATAAAGGTATATGCAGTATAGGTATATATGTATATAAAGGTATATACAGTATAGGTATATATGTATATAAAGGTATATACAGTATAGGTATATATGTGTGTATATATGTATATAAAGATATATTCAGTACAGGCGTAATGTGATCAAACTTTCTTGTTCTTGTCAAAAGTCTAGCAACCGCATTTTGTACCAACTGTAATCTTTTAATGCTAGACATGGGGAGACCCGAAAATAATACGTTACAGTAATCGAGACGAGACGTAACAAACGCATGGATAATGATCTCGGCGTCTTTAGTGGACAAAATGGAGCGAATTTTAGCGATATTACGGAGATGAAAGAAGGCCGTTTTAGTAACGCTTTTAATGTGTGACTCAAAGGAGAGAGTTGGGTCAAAGATAACACCCAGATTCTTTACCGTGTCGCCTTGTTTAATTGTTTGGTTGTCAAATGTTAGAGTTGTATCATTAAATAGAGTTCGGTGTCTAGCAGGACCGATAATCAGCATTTCCGTTTTTTTGGCGTTGAGTTGCAAAAAGTTAGCGGACATCCATTGTTTAATTTCATTAAGACACGCCTCCAGCTGACTACAATCCGGCGTGTTGGTCAGCTTTAGGGGCATGTAGAGTTGGGTGTCATCAGCATAACAGTGAAAGCTAACACATATATATGTATATATACATGTGTGTGTGTATATATATATGTGTGTATATATATATGTATATGTATATATGTGTGTGTGTATATATATGTATATATATATATATGTGTGTGTGTGTATATGTATATATATGTGTGTTTGTATATGTATATATATATATATGTGTGTGTGTATATTTGTATATATATGTGTATGTATATATATATATATATATATGAATTGATTAACGTGGACCCCGACTTAAACAAGTTGAAAAACTTATTCGGGTGTTACCATTTAGTGGTCAATTGTATGGAATATGTACTGTACTGTGCAATCTACTAATAAAAGTATCAATCAATCAATATGTACATGTATATATGTATGCAGGGTTTCCCGCACATTCATTTATTTGTGGCGGCCCGCTACAAATAGATTTTTCTGCTTCTGACCCGCTCATAAAAGCAATGGGACTCTGTCTGTGAATGCAGCTTGTAGTTACAACTCCGGTGCAGTAGGTGGCGGTAGCCTACTATGCATTGTAACTCCGCCAATTGCACTTAATTCAACTGGTGGGTCAGAAGAAGACATGACGATGACGAAGTGAAGGAATAATGGACCGACGGGATCAAAAATACCAAGGTAAGACTTCTTAGCAAACAAGTTCAAAAATAGTCCGAACCTGTGCAATGTGCAGCACCGACTCGGATTTTCTTCATTTTTATTTTCGGGGCAGATGCACGCAGTAACAGTCACCTGTTACCATACCGACGAGCTAACGTGTGCAGGTTATAATCCTTTTGTCAATTAACACACCTGGAGACGGTGCTTCAGATACTGCATTAATACTGAAAGCTCAATTGTGCAGTGTCTACTGCAGCATGTCAATGCAATTAAAATAATACAATCTGAGTCAACCAGCTGTTAAAATGTTGTCCAGGTTAATGTTTTAGCCATTAAAGGCCCTTCATTTTAAGATTCAGGCATGTGATTTGTCCTTTTTAAAGTCGGAATTCCGTCTTTTTTAATCTCTGGGGAAATAAAAAGTAAACGATGTCGGTTCTTGAGAGAAAGAACGCTTTCACTCAAATAAAAATAATAATGAAAAATAATTTCAAATAATTTCAAATAAAAAAATATTTTTCAGTGTTTTATATGCAAATATTTCGTTTTTATTAAAGTTTTTGTTCTTATTTTTTACAACTAAAGACACGTTTGCTGGGAGCGTCCTGTCCGGGTTTGGTGACGTCATGTTAATCAACTTCCGGTTGTCGTTACCTCAATATCGATCGATCGATCATTCTGTCTTTAGTTCACAGGTCTACTGCGTCATGTGGCTTTAATGTGTGCAGTTTAATGTCCTAATTTCGGACACAGTTATGTGGTTATAATTACTCATATTGGGGTATGTCGTTATTTATCGGAGAAAGACGTTTATGTATTGTTTTAGTGTTAGCATTTAAGCTAGCTAGTGCCGGTCCGTCAGTTTCAATCAATCAATCAATCAATGTTTACTTATATAGCCCTAAATCACTAGTGTCTCAAAGTGCTGCACAAACCACTACGACATCCTCGGTAGGCCCACATAAGGGCAAGGAAAACTCACACCCAGTGGGACGTCGGTGACAATGATGACTATGAGAACATGATACTGTGAAAGATCAATCCATAATGGATCCAACACAGTCGCGAGAGTCCAGTCCAAAGCGGATCCAACACAGCAGCGAGAGTCCCGTTCACAGCGGAGCCAGCAGGAAACCATTCCAAGAGGAGGCTGATCAGCAGCGCAGAGATGTCCCCAGCCGATACACAGGCGAGCAGTACATGGCCACCGGATCGGACCGGACTCCCTCCACCAAGGAGAGTGGGACATAGAAGAAAAAGAAAAGAAACGGCAGATCAACTGGTCTAAAAAGGGAGTCTATTTAAAGGCTAGAGCATACAAATGAGTTTTAAGGTGAGACTTAAATGCTTCTACTGAGGTAGCATCTCGAACTGTTACCGGGAGGGCATTCCAGAGTACTGGAGCCCGAAATGAAAAAGCTCCACAGCCCGCAGACTTTTTTTGGGCTTTGGGGATCACTAATAAGCCGGAGTCCTTTGAACGCAGATTTCTTGCCGGGACATATGGTACAATACAATCGGCAAGATAGGATGGAGCTAGACCGTGTAGTATTTTATACGTAAGTAGTAAAACCTTAAAGTCACATCTTAAGTGCACAGGAAGCCAGTGCAGGTGAGCCAGTACAGGCGTAATGTGATCAAACTTTCTTGTTCTTGTCAAAAGTCTAGCAGCCACATTTTGTACCAACTGTAATCTTTTAATGCTAGACATGGGGAGACCCGAAAATAATACGTTACAGTAATCGAGGCGAGACGTAACAAACGCATGGATAATGATCTCGGCGTCTTTAGTGGACAGAATGGAGCGAATTTTAGCGATATTGCGGAGATGAAAGAAGGCCGTTTTAGTAACGCTTTTAATGTGTGCCTCAAAGGAGAGAGTTGGGTCGAAGATAATACCCAGATTCTTTACCGTGTCGCCCTGTTTAATTGTTTGGTTGTCAAATGTTAGAGTTGTATTATTAAATAGAGTTCGGTGTCTAGCAGGACCGATAATCAGCATTTCCGTTTTTTTGGCGTTGAGTTGCAAAAAGTTAGCGGACATCCATTGTTTAATTTCATTAAGACACGCCTCCAGCTGACTACAATCCGGCGTGTTGGTCAGCTTTAGGGGCATGTAGAGTTGGGTGTCATCAGCATAACAGTGAAAGCTAACACCGTATTTGCGTATGATGTCACCTAGCGGCAGCATGTAGATGCTGAAGAGTGCAGGGCCAAGGACCGAACCCTGGGGAACTCCACACGTTACCTTAACGTAGTCCGAGATAAGATAAGATAAGAGTTAAACCAAGACAGGGCTAAGTCTGACATACCAATTCGTGTTTTGATACGTTCTAATAAAATATTATGATCGACAGTATCGAAAGCAGCGTTTGGACAACTTTTATTGATATATAATTGGAATTCTTCTGTGTTATCAATCACGGTTTTACAATAATTTCACGGTCTATTATTATAATTTAATTGTTTCATCTTTAGTGAACACTCTTACTTTTGAAACCGTTTACTTTGAAAGTTTCACTTCCGTTTCCGTTTTTATGCGCGTTGCTGTTAACTTCCCTGCCACTTTAAAACTATTTGAGGCAATATTGGCTTCTACATTTCTGTCTTTTTAAAAGAAGTGAACTGAAGTAATGCTGTAAATAAACTGTAGATAATAACACCGATCAATGTGGATGTGAAATGAACACAAGATGTAAATATGAGTGACTGAACCATATTCAGTGATTCATGAGGATAATTGGGGTATGTATGTTCTATTAATGATGTTTTCATGTCTTTGAATACTAAAATATTTTCTTCAAATGGTGCTGTCTTTGTTAATTTTAGCATGTTAAATTGGTGAAAAACCTGGACCAGACCCCCGGAAATATTTTCAGTCTTTTTCATTGTGGTCAAATCACATGTCTGATTAGCAGAGGTGGGTAGAGTAGCTAGAAATTGTACTCAAGTAAGAGTACTGTTACTTTTAGAGATGTATTACTCAAGTAAAAGTAAGGAGTAGTCACCCAAATATTTACTTGATTAAAAGTAAAAAGTATGTTGTGAAAAAACTACTCAAGTACTGAGTAACTGATGAGTAACCTGTTCGTTTAATGATGACGGCAACAAATAATGCACAAAAACATAAAAATAGCAATGAGCAAATTTGTGGCCAAGAATATCTCTTAAGCAACTAAAACAATAATATATATTAAATAATAATATATTAAAATAAAAAAAAATAAGGCAAATTGAGCCACAATAACTTAACAGCACCATAGGCTCAGTAGGCATTTATTGATTGATTGATTGATTGAAACTTTTATTAGTAGATTGCACAGTACAGTACATATTCCGTACAATTGACCACTAAATGGTAACACCCCAATAAGTTTTTCAATGTTAATCAATTACTTAATAAATGACCAAGTCGAGGTGATCTACCTCATATATACATACACACATATATCTATATACAGTATATCATTTATAGTTATTTATTTTGCCGTTTTTGTTGACATGTTAAAGGTGTTTTAATGAATATACATGCATGTTTAACATATAGATTCCTATCTTTCATGAAGACAAGAATATAAGTTGGTGTATTACCTGATTCTGATGACTTGCATTGATTGGAATCAGACAGTATAGTGCTGATAATGTCCACATTTTCAAATGGAGGAGAAAAAAAAGTTCCTCTTTTCTGTCTAATACCACATGAAAGTCGTTGGTTTTTGGCATCTTATTTGTCCAGCTTCCATATTCGTTTTTATACACTTTACAAGAAATACATTGGCGGCAAACTCCGTAGCTTGCTAGCTTGTTTGCGCTGGTTTTCGGAGACTCTTATTTTGTTAGGGCAGGCACGATGGAGCGGCACTTTTATTGTGAAGACAGGAACTGTGCGATCAGTCTTTAGGCTTTTGACGGGAAGTACGGTTGAAATAAAAAGTGTATTTTTTCCTTTACACTTTTGATTGATTGATTGAAACTTCTATTAGTAGATTGCACAGTACAGTACATATTCCGTACAATTGACCACTAAATGGTAACACCCCTATAAGTTTTTAAACTTTTTTAGGTCGGATTCAACGTGTGTTTGATTGGTCCGACGTCACCAGTGACTGCATTTGATTGGTGAAACTCAGGCATGCGTAGATCCTACTTTGAATGCGTGTCTGACAAAATCAAAACAAAAAAAGCGTGCATTAACAGATCGATTAAAAAAAAAGTAGCGAGTAACGACCTGATTGTAGACAAATGTAGCGGAGTAAAAGTAGCATTTCTTCTCTACAAATATACTCAAGTAAAAGTAAAAGTATGTTGCATAAAAACTACTCTTAGAAGTAAAATTTATCCCAAAAGTTACTTGAGTATATGTAGCGCGTTACTACCCACCTCTGCTGATTAATACTGAAAGCTCAATTGTGCACTGGCCACTGCAGCATGTGAATGCAATGAAAAGAAAAAAATCTGCGCCAACCAGCTGTTAAAATGTTGTCCAAGTTAATGTTTTAGCCATTAAAGGCCCTTCATTTCAAGATTGTGATCGGGCTTTAAATAGGTGGCTTTACCTGTTCAGATGGGTGTAACTGCTACTGGTCAAATAAGGTCAAATAGCATTTAATTTTACATGTATGCAATGCCATTTAAATGTAATTATAGATAATAATAATAATAATAATAATAAATACTATGTCGTGTTGCAAATAGTCAACAGGAAGGATTTTAGTCAGATATAAGCCATGAGCACTACACAGCCAGAAAAAAACCCAGGCAGGACAAGTAAAAATATTGGGGCAAGTAGAAAAAACAAAGGGTGCAAAGTCTGCAGGCAGTAGGAAACACATGGTTAAGTGTAGGGAGCTTTTATCTTTTATAAGATTATATATTTTTGGTAAGAACCACAATTAATAAATATATTTCAGTGAATAACTAATTGTTCAAATCTGTATATTAAGTGTTGTAATTATCAATCAATCAATGTTTATTTATATAGCCCCAAATCACAAATGTCTCAAAGGACTGCACAAATCATTACGACTACAACATCCTCGGAAGAACCCACAAAAGGGCAAGGAAAACTCACACCCAGTGGGCAGGGAGAATTCACATCCAGTGGGACGCCAGTGACAATGCTGACTATGAGAAACCTTGGAGAGGACCTCAGATGTGGGCAACCCCCCCCCCTCTAGGGGACCGAAAGCAATGGATGTCGAGCGGGTCTAACATGATACTGTGAAAGTTCAATCCATAGTGGCTCCAACACAGCCGCGAGAGTTCAGTTCAAAGCGGATCCAAGACAGCAGCGAGAGTCCCGTCCACAGGAAACCATCTCAAGCGGAGGCGGATCAGCAGCGTAGATGTGTCCCCAATCGATACAGGCGAGCGGTCCATCCTGCGTCCCGACGAGCGGTCCGTCCTGGGTCTCGACTCTGGACAGCCAGTACTTCATCCATGGTTATCGGACCGGACCCCCTCCACAAGGGAGGGGGGGACATAGGAGAAAGAAAAGAAGTGGCAGATCAACTGGTCTAAAAAGGAGGTCTATTTAAAGGCTAGAGTATACAGATGAGTTTTAAGGTGAGACTTTAATGCTTCTACTGAGGTAGCATCTCCAACTGTTACCGGGAGGGCATTCCAGAGTACTGGAGCCCGAACGGAAAACGCTCTATAGCCCGCAGACTTTTTTTGGGCTCTAGGAATCACTAATAAGCCGGAGTCTTTTGAAGGCAGATTTCTTGCCGGGACATATGGTACAATACAATCGGCAAGATAGGATGGAGCTAGACCGTGTAGTATTTTATACGTAAGTAGTAAAACCTTAAAGTCGCATCTTAAGTGCACAGGAAGCCAGTGCAGGTGAGCCAGTATAGGTATATATGTATGTATATATGTATATAAAGGTATATACAGTATAGGTATATATGTATGTATGTATATATGTATATAAAGTTATATACAGTATAGGTATATATGTATGTATATAAAGGTATATACTGTATAGGTATATATGTATGTATATATGTATATAAAGGTATATACAGTATAGGTATATATGTATGTATATATGTATATAAAGTTATATACAGTATAGGTATATATGTATGTATATAAAGGTATATACTGTATAGGTATATATGTATGTATATATGTATATAAAGGTATATACTGTATAGGTATATATGTATGTATATATGTATATAAAGGTATATACAGTACAGGCGTAATATGATCAAACTTTCTTGTTCTTGTCAAAAGTCTAGCAGCCGCATTTTGTACCAACTGTAATCTTTTAATGCTAGACATGGGGAGACCCGAAAATAATACGTTACAGTAATCGAGACGAGACGTAACAAACGCATGGATAATGATCTCGGCGTCATTAGTGGACAAAATGGAGCGAATTTTAGCGATATTACGGAGATGAAAGAAGGCCGTTTTAGTAACGCTTTTAATGTGTGACTCAAAGGAGAGAGTTGGGTCGAAGATAATACCCAGATTTTATTATATTCCAACTTTAAAAAAATCTAGCTGTCAACACTGAATATTGCATTGTTGCATTTCTTTTCCCACTTTATGAACTTACATTCATATTTTGTTGAAGTATTATTCAATAAATACAATAAATAAGTACAACATATCACGATATACGTGTTTTATATTGTTCGATATTAATAATTATTGGTGTTTTTTTATGACCTATGGCTATGGTAAATTAAGACCAGAAGAAAAATATATTAAATAGAGATGTCCGATAATGTCTTTTTTGCTGATATCCCGATATTGTCCAACTTTTAATTACCGATTCCGATATCAACCGATACCGATGTATACATTCGTGGAATGAACACATTATTATGCCTAATTTTGTTGTGATGCCCCGCTGGATGCATTAAACAATGTAACAAGGTTTTCCAAAATAAATCAACTCAAGTTATGGAAAAAAATGCCTGCATGGCACTGCCATATTTATTATTGAAGTCACAAAGTGCATTATTATTTTTAACATGCGTCAAAACAGCAGCTTGGAATTTGCAATTTGGGACATGATCTCCCTGAGAGAGCATGAAGAGGTTGAGGTGGGTGGGGTTGGTGGAGTTAGTGCTGCAAGGGTTTCTGAGTATTTGTTCTGTTGTGTTTATGTTGTGTTACGGTGCGGATGTTCTCCCGAAATGTCTTTTGTCATTCTTGTTTGGTGTGGGTTCACAGTGTGGCGCATATTTGTAACAGTGTTAGACGGCGTGGCGCAGTGGGAGAGTTTGCCGTGCGCAACCCGAGTGTCCGTAGTTCAATCCCCACCTAGTACCAACCTCGTCACGTCCGTTGTGTCCTTGAGCAAGACACTTCAGCCTTGCTCCTGATGGGTGCTGGTTAGCGCCTTTCATGGCAGCTCCCTCCATCAGTGTGTGAATGTGTGTGTGAATGGGTAAATGTGGAAGTAGTGTCAAAGCGCTTTGAGTACCTTGAAGGTAGAAAAGCGCTATACAAGTACAACCCATTTATTTATTTATTTAAATATAACAGTATTTATAAAGGATTTTTGAATTGTTGCTATTTTTTAGAATATTTAAAAAAAAAATCTCACGTACCCCTTGGCATACCTTCAAGTACCCCCAGGGGTACGCGTACCCCCATTTGAGAACCACTGCCCTAGTATATACAATATTATAAAACAAGTCATTGTATTTCATTTAGGACTATTTAATATCTTCATTTATCCAATCCAATACACTTTATTTATATAGCACATTTAAACAACAATAACGTTTCCAAAGTGCTGCACATCCATCCATCCATCCATTTTCTACCGCTTATTCCCTTTTGGGGTGGCGGGGGGCGCTGGCGCCTATCTCAGCTACAATCGGGCGGAAGGCGGGGTACACCCTGGACAAGTCGCCACCTCATCGCAGGGCCAACACAGATAGACAGACAACATTCACACTCACACACTAGGGACCATTTAGTGTTGCCAATCAACCTATCCCCAGGTGCATGTCTTTGGAAGTGGAAGGGTCCTATCCCCAGGTGCATGTCTTTGGAGGTGGGAGAGGCCTTTTCCCAGGTGCATGTTTTTGGAGGCGGGAGGGGCCTATCCCCAGGTGCATGTCTTTGGAGGTGGGAGGGGCCTATCCCCAGGTGCATGTCTTTGGAGGTGGGAAGGGCCTATCTCCGGGTGCATGTCTTTGGAGGTGGGCGGGGTCTATCCCCGGGTGCATGTCTTTGGAGGTGGGCGGGGTCTATTCCCGGGTGCATGTCTTTGGAGGTGGGAGGGGCCTATCTACTGGTGCATGTCTTTGGAGGTGGGCAGGGTCTATCCCCAGGTGCATGTTTTTGGAGGCGGGAGGGGCCTATCCCCAGGTGCATGTCTTTGGAGGTGGGGGGGCCTATCCCTAGGTGCATGTCTTATGAGGTAGGCGGTGTCTATCCCCAGGTGCATGTCTTTGGAGGCGGGAGGGGCCTATCCCCAGGTGCATGTCTTATGAGGTAGGCGGTGTCTATCCCCAGGGGCATGTCTTTGGAGGCGGGAGGGGCCTATCCCCAGGTGCATGTCTTATGAGGTGGGCGGTGTCTATCCCCAGGTGCATGTTTTCGGAGGTGGGAGGGGCCTATCCCCAGGTGCATGTCTTTGGAGGTGGGAGGGGCCTATCCCCAGGTGCATGTCTTTGGAGGCGGGAGGAAGCCGGAGTACCCGGACGGAACTCACGCAGTCATGGGGAGAACATGCAAACTCCACACAGAAAGATCCCGAGCCCGGGATTGAACCCAGGACTGCTCAGGACCTTCATATCGTGAGGCAGACGCACTAACCCCTCCACCGTGCTTCCCGCTTATATAACTTAATAGTGCACAATCAACTTTCAAAAAAACAAACGAAAAAACATCACTGTTAAATAAAATTTAAATAACAAATTGAACGCCTCTTTTCTATCTGCTGCCTTCTGAGGTAACTATCAACCTTAACTTTTTCCAAAATTTGAAAATAAAGTAACAATGAGTGTCAGGTTCAAACACTGATTACATCTATTAAACAGACAAGAAGCAAGGAATCATGCAGACAAAGTTCAATTTAGCTCATGAGGAGAACGCATGGAGCTGAACACTTAGTCACCGTCTCGCCCTACGCTCTAAGGTTCAGCTCCCACGTCCCTCTTTTATTCTTATCTTCGTACCATAGTCAACATCACCGAGGCCGCCTCTAAAAGGAGTGGTCACATATATTATGCAAAGCAGGCCTAGGACGCACAGTACGTGGCGGAATGGGCTGGGGGCTGCACATCTTCGTTGAGGTCCTTGAAGTCTCAGTCTCGTCTGCGTGCTGTCATCTTATGTTTGTTGAGGTCTTTGAAGTCCTTGTCTGTTAGCGGGCTAAAACAAAGATAACATCCCTCAGACAAGAAGTTTTGTCCTTGCATACATTAGAAAAAGTCTAAACTTGTTTTTAACTTTATTTATACTTTATTTTATTTTCCATGTCTAAACATTTTTACATTTAACTTTATTTTAAATTTTTTACTTTTCAAAACTGTATCCTACAAGCCCAAACTTTATTTATACTTATTTATTTTAGTTTACATTTCCAAACTTCTTTTTTGTTCATTTGAGTTCATTCTATATGACCACCCTTTTTTTTTTTTTTACTTAATTTTACTTTTATTGAATTTTACATGTTTTAACTATTTTACTTGTCCAAACTTTTTCTTAAAAACTTCATTTTAAATGTCCAAAGTTAGTGAAGCGTTCATAAAATAAAGAATGGAGGCAACTTTGATGCAATTTGTAGAATAAAGATGATAAAAACAATCAATGTGCCTGGAAAAAAAACCTTCACACCTCAGCTTTGTGTTCTTGCTGACAAAACTAATTGCTTTCGTAGCTAATAGAATAATAGCTCATTCATAATTCATATTTTTGCCAAGAGTCAGTAAAAATTGGCCCCTTTTGCTCCACTTTGGAGACCACAGCCCAGTTTCACATTCTGAGCATAAGTAGATGAATGTGGTTGAAATGAATCCACAATAATCCAGTTATTTGCAATTTGACATGAATTTTTGTATCACCAACAAAGTCATGTTTGGAAGATAAATTAAATGAAGCAAGTGCACTTGATGCAAAAGTGCACTGGAAACTGAATCTTGAAAATGCATGAGCACATCTCCAACTAACTATTTTAATTATATCAAGTCACTTACTGTTAATTCTGCTAATGTTTATCTCAGACTTCATTTCTCTTGCATCCACTCATTAATGCTCTTTTGTTCTTTTTGCAGACAATGTTTGAGGACGTTAGCGGTTTTGGAGCCTGGCACAGAAGATGGTGCGTCCTGCCAGGGTACTGCATCTCCTACTGGACCTACCCCGATGACGAAAGGCGCAAGGTAAACAAATATAATAATCATAATAATAATAATAACCCATAATACCCCGGTGATGAAATGTGCAAGGTGAACAAAGCAAAATATACTCAAAATTAAAATATAAGTAAAATCCTAATTTAAATCACAACATCCTGGTTTACAAAAAGTATTGTAGTTGTTTTGAATTATACTTGTTGTTTACTATAAATATTCACGTTGTTTATAAAGTGTACTTGTTGTACACAAAAAGTAACGTAGTTGTTTTGAAGTATACTTCTTTACAAAAAGCATAGTGGTTATTTTAAAGTATACAAGTTTATGAAAAATATTGTAGTTGTTTTGAAGTATACTTGTCTACAAAAAGTATCGCAGTTGTTTTAAAGTATACTTGTTTACTTTAAAACAACCAAATTACTTATTGCAGTATTGCAGTTGTTCTAAAGTATACTTGTTTACTTTAAAACAACCAAATTACTTTTTGTAAACAAGTATACTTCAAAACAACTAATATATTTTTCATAAACAAGTATACTTCAAAACAACTACATTACTATTTGTAAACAGTATTGTAGTTGTTTAAAACAACTGCAATACTTTGTGCATATTTTAAAACTACAATACTTCTTGTGAACAAGTATACTTAAAAACAACTACAATACTTTTTGTATATTTTAAAACTACAATACTTGTTAACAACAAGTATACTTAAAAACAACTACAATACTTTTTGTATATTTTAAAACTACAATACTTCTTGTGAACAACAAGTATTGTAGTTTTAAAATATACAAAAAGTATTGTAGTTTTTTTTAAGTATACTTGTTCACAAGAAGTATTGTAGTTTTAAAATATACAAAAAGTATTGTAGTTTTTTTTATGTATACATGTTGTTCACGAGAAGTATTGTAGTTTTAAAATATGCACAAAGTATTAAAAACAACTACAATACTTTTTGTATATTTTAAAACTACAATACTTCTTGTGAACAACAAGTATACTTCAAAACAACTACAATACTTTTTGTATATTTTAAAACTACAATACTTCTTGTGAACAACAAGTATACTTCAAAACAACTACAATACTTTTTGTATATTTTAAAACTACAATACTTGTTGTTCACAAGAAGTATTGTAGTTTTAAAATATGCACAAAGTATTAAAAACAACTACAATACTTTTTGTATATTTTAAAAGTATACTTTTTGTTCACAAGAAGTATTTTTGTTGTTTTATAGTATACTGAGTTGCATCCCAAGAACACCATACCTACTGTGAAGCATGGGGGTGGAAACATCATGCTTTGGGGCTGTTTTTCTGCTAAGGGGACAGGACGATTGATCCGTGTTAAGGAAAGAATGAATGGGGCCATGTATCGGGAGATTTTGAGCCAAAACCTCCTTCCATCAGTGAGAGCTTTTGAATGGTTGACCAAATATTTATTTCCCACCATAATTTACAAATAAATTATTTAAAATTCCTACAATGTAAATTCCTGGATTTTTTTTCCACATTCTGTCTCTCACAGTTGAAGTGTACCTATGATGAAAATTACAGACCTCTGTCATCATTTTAAGCGGGAGAACTTGCACAATCGCTGGCTGACTAAATACTTTTTCGCCCCACTGTATATATATATATATATATTAGGGCTGGGCAACGATTAAAAAATGTAATCGAAGTTAATCACACTATTTCTCCGATTAATCGCGATTAACTGCATTGTATACGCAAAGCCCAATAATGAATTCCAAAGTAGTGTGTAGTGCACCTTTATTGGAATATTCTCCCACATGAACAAAAGCGCCAAAACATTTGTTGTGCAAACACAATTTAAATCAGTCCTTGTTAAACAGTAGCAGTTAAATAGCATATTTTATGAAAATCAACTCCAAAAATGTAAATACAAACATTTAAGCTTATTGCCACTGCCAGGGTATTTAAGTTATCCTGTTTTGTTATGGAAAATAAATATAATCTACATACAAATCTCTGAGCCACAATCATAACATCTGAACAGGCAATTTCTGAGGAAACAGCAGAAACATTTTTTTCATCAGGGATCTTATGTTTAAAAAACCTATATTATAGGTAGTGGGGCTGTTTTAGGGAATTTTTGATCAAATTATCCGTAGTAGCAATATTAATAATGTTGTGTTTATTCTGTGTAGTGCACTTAAAATAATTATGACCATATCTAGGAATTGATATGATGGGAATTTTCCGATTGTTTGCTTGGTGCTTTGATAAACTGAAGGCATCATATACATGGTACTATATGTGATGTTATGAGCCAGGGAAATAAAGAACTACCCTACCCAGCATGCAACAGGAGTGAGGAGCATGCGCGGTAGCCCGGTATAGGTTGTGTCGCCATGACGGCATCTTGTATGTTGTGATATGCACGCTCTGAAAGCAAACGTTAAGAACTCAGCCAACACTCCCTCGTCTGCATTATTCATAAATAGACAGACAACACATATACTCCGCTGCTTCACAGGCCGCTGGATGTAGCCGGCAAAGTATTCCCATGCTAGCTAGCCGGTCTAGCGAGCACGCGTCATTCAGTCCGAAACGGCCCGATCTATCCACATCCAGAATTGTCTGGGGGTCGTAAGTGATCCCGGAGTGACCACGCTGTAAGCCAGCCATGAAATTTGCAGAATTGTCCGGTATTTTTGCCAAATGTTCCATCTTTACCAAGAGCTCCTCGACGCCGAAGCCCGTCCAGGCACCGCCATCTTTATAAGAAAAGACGTTAACAAAATAAAAGCATGTAAACAACATATGCAAATGTGCGATAAAATAATTGTCGGCGTTAAT
>NC_084631.1:39971435-40028935 GCF_033978795.1 Nerophis ophidion | reverse complement strand
GTAAGAGCCGTATAATATTATTTTCAGCACCGAACACAACTAAACGCCTGCATTTTTAAGACCAACATTTCTAGATTATAATAGGTCTATTATTCTTTGTAATAACATTGTTATTCTGAAGCTAACTGTGGAGGGGGTGTGGCCTGCGGGACTGCAGCGAAGCGGGTTGTTGCCAGTACCAACCTTGAAATCAGCCACAGGTGCATAGAAGGCCCACCTGGGCTTTTTTATCTAATTTATAAACAGCAGCCAGGAGGAGAGACGGGGTTTGGGCTGGAACTAGAGTGCGAGCGAGAACGATAGAGGAAAAAGACAATTGCTGGAAAGCAACTGAGAGACTTATTGGAAAAATTAAAAAAATATATTGTAGCACTGAAACAGGCTCTCACGTCGGTGCTTGGTGGTCTGAAGAACCCCCAGGAGGGCAAGCCCTAAACTAACCGATAATAAATAAATCACTTCTTACCCTTATTGCAACTTCTTGAACAAGTGCGGTAGAAAAAAGGATGGGTGGATTCAAATGCCTGAGCATGTTTTATATTTTGAAAATTATTTCTAACAGTCTCAGCTCAGATTTATCCGAGAGCCAGATGCGGTTATCAAAAGAGCCACATCTGGATCTAGAGCCATAGGTTCCCTACCCCTGTGCTACAAAGACAACATATTTGATGTTCAAACCCATAAACATTTTTTTGGGGAAATAATCATTAACTTTAGAATTTGATGCCAGCAACACCCGACAAAGAAGTTTGGAAAGGTGGCAATAAATATTGATATAAGTTGAGGAATGCTCATCAAACGCTTATTTGGAACATCCCACAGGTGTGCAGGCTAATTGGGAACAGGTGGGTGCCATGATTGGCTATAAAACAGCTTCCCAAAAAATGCTCAGTCTTTCACAAGAAAGGATGGGGCGAGGTACACCCCTTTGTCCACAACTGCGTGAGCAAGTAGTCAAACAGTTTAAGAACAACGTTTCTCAAAGTGCAATTGCAAGAAATTTAGGGATTTCAACATCTACGCTCCATAATATCATCAAAAGGTTCAGAGAATTTGGAGAAATCACTCCAAGTAAGCGGCATGGCCGGAAACCAACATTAAATGACCGTGACCTTCGATCCCTCAGATGGCACTGTATCAAAAACTGACATCAATCTCTAAAGGATATCACCACTTGGGCTCAGGAACACTTCAGAAAACCACTGTCACTAAACACAATTGGTCGCTACATCTGTAAGTGCAACTTAAAGCTCTACTATGCAAAGCGAAAGCCATTTATCAACAACATCAAGAAATGCCGCCGGCTTCTCTGGGCCCGAGATCATCTAAGATGGACTGATTCAAAGTGGAAAAGTGTTCTGTGGTCTGACGAGTCCACATTTCAAATTGTTTTTGGAAATATTCGACATTGTGTCATCCGGACCAAAGGGGAAACGAACCATCCACACTGTTATCGACGCAAAGTTGAAAAGCCAGCATGTGTGATGGTATGGGGGTGCATTAGTGCCCAAGGCATGGGTAACTTACACATCTGTGAAGGCACTAAACATTCTGAAAGGTACATACAGGTTTTGGAACAACATATGCTGCCATCTTTTTTATGGACGCCCCTGCTTATTTCAGCAAGACAATGCCATGCCACGTTCAGCACGTGTTACAACAGCGTGGCTTGGTAAAAAAAAAGAGTGCGGGTACTTTCCTGGCCCGCCTGCAGTCCAGACCTGTCTCCCATGGAAAATGTGTGGCGCATTATGAAGCGTAAAATACGACAGCGGAGACCCCGGACTGTTGAAGGACTGAAGCTCTACATAAAACAAGAATGGGAAAGAATTCCACTTTCAAAGCTTCAACAATTAGTTTCCTCAGTTCCCAAACGTTTATTGAGTGTTGTTAAAAGAAAAGGTGATGTAACACAGTGGTGAACATGCCCTTTCCCAACTACTTTGGCACATGTTGCAGCCATGAAATTCTAAATTAATTATTATTTGCAAACAAAAATGAAGTTTATGAGTTTGAACATCAAATATGTTGTCTTTGTAGCATATTCAACTGAATATGGGTTGAAAAGGATTTGCAAATCATTGTATTCCCTTTTTATTTACATCTAACACAATTTCCCAACTCAAATGGAAACGGGTTTGTATATATATATTAGATATTTTGACTTTATTGGATTATATTCGATTGGATTGTGTGTTTGATCAGAAAGAAAATGGTCAAATAATGAATTATTGGACATTTGCATGATTTCACACACAAGTTAAAAATGTACTTCCATGTGGAATACTGCGTGTATTCCACATGTAATATTTAATATATTCCCTCTACTTTTTGTGTCCTCCTTCAAGCTGAGCAAACATTTTGACTTTGAGTGCCAGACTGAAATAGACGGAGAGATCCTGCTTCATCTTTACGATCGCTTCGGCATCGAGAAGGCGGCGACTCTTTTGGACGGAACCTTCGCCTTCGTGCTCCTGGACACGGCCAACATGAAGGTGTTCCTGGGCAGGGACACTTATGGAGTGCGGCCCCTCTTCCGACTGCTCAGCCATCATGGAATGCTGGCCGTCAGCTCCGAGGCTAAAGGTGACCAAACGCTTGAAGAAATACAATATGTTGGCTTTAACAGAACATGTACTTGATCTTTTTATGTCAGAGTTACACTTCTTGTCAAGTAGTTTGTCAACATGGCATATTTTGACACCGTTGTTAAGAACATGTGGGCCGCAAGTTGAAGAGCCCAGGCCTAATTCTGGCATGTTGACAGTGTTGATGTTGTGGTTTTTTGTTCATGATGTTCATGTTGACTATGTTGTTAGTGTTTTTGTTGATTATGATGAAGATTCTTGTTGATGTTGACATGTTTGAATAATGTTGATGTTGATTTTGTTTTTGTTAATGTTGCTGCTTTTGTTAATGTTGATTATGTTGTTAGTATTTTTGTTGATTATGATGAAAATTCTTGTTGATGTTGACGTGTTTGAATACTGTTGATGATGTTGTTTTTGTTAATGTTGCTGTTGTTAATGTTGATTATGTTGTTAGTATTTTTGTTTATCGATAAGGATTATTGTTGATGTTATTTTTTGTTGACGTTGATTATGTTGTTAGTATTTTTGTTGATTATGATGAAAATTCTTGTTGACGTGTTTGAATACTGTTGATGTTGATGTTGTTGATTTAGTTTTTTGTTAATGTTGCTGCTGTTGTTAATGTTGATTATGTTGTTGATATTTTTGTTGATATTGATGAGGATTATTGTTGTTGTTTTTTGTTGATGTTGATTATGTTGTTAGTATTTTTGTTGATTATGATGAAAATTCCCCGCCTTCCGCCCGATTGTAGCTGAGATAGGCGCCAGTGCCCCCCACGACCCCGAAAGGGAATAAGCGGTAGAAAATGGATGGATGGATGGATGATGAAAATTCTTGTTGACGTGTTTGAATACTGTTGATGTTGTTGATTTAGTTTTTTGTTAATGTTGCTGCTGTTGTTAATGTTGATTATGTTGTTGGTATTTTTGTTGATATTGATGAGGATTATTGTTGTTGTTTTTTGTTGATGTTGATTATGTTGTTAGTATTTTTGTTGATAATGATGAAGATTCTTGTTGATGTTGACGTGTTTGAATACTGTTGATGGTATTGTTGATTTTGTTTTTGTTAATGTTGCTGCTGTTGTTAATGTTGATTATGTTGTTAGTATTTTTGTTGATTATGATGAAGATTTTTGTTGATGTTGACGTGTTTGAATACTGTTGATGTTGTTGTTGATTTAGTTTTTTGTTAATGTTGCTGCTGTTGTTAATGTTAATTATGTTGTTAGTATTTTTGTTGATTATGATGAAGATTCTTGTTGATGTTGACATGTTTGAATGATGTTGATTTTGTTTTTGTTAATGTTGCTGCTTTTGTTAATGTTGATTATGTTGTTAGTATTTTTGTTGATTATGATGAAGATTCTTGTTGATGTTGACGTGTTTGAATACTGTTGATGATGTTGTTTTTGTTTTTGTTAATGTTGCTGTTGTTAATGTTGATTATGTTGTTAGTATTTTTGTTGATATCGATGAGGATTATTGTTGATGTTATTTTTTGTTGATGTTGATTGTTGTTAGTATTTTTGTTGATTATGATGAAGATTCTTGTTGATGTTGACGTGTCTGAATACTGTTGATGTCGTTGTTGATTTTGTTTTTGTTAATTTTGCTGCTGTTGTTAATGTTGATTGTTTTTAGTATTTTTGTTGATATTGATGAGAATTATTGTTGTTGATTTTGTTTTTTGTTGATGTTGATTATGTTGTTAGTATTTTTGTTGATTATGATGAAGATTCTTGTTGATGTTGACGTGTTTGAATACTGTTGATGTCGTTGTTGATTTTGTTTTTGTTAATGTTGCTGCTGTTGATTATGTTGTTAGTATTTTTGTTGATATCAATGAGGATTATTGTTGATGTTGTTTTCTGTTGATGTTGATTGTTATTATTTGTGTTGATTATGATGAAGATTCTTGTTGATGTTGACGTGTTTGAATACTGTTGATCTTGTTGTTGATTTTGTTTTTGTTAATGTTGCTGCTGTTGTTAATGCTGATTATGTTGTTAGTATTTTTGTTGATTATGATGAAGATTCTTGTTGATGTTGACGTGTTTGAATACTGTTGTTGTTGATTTTGTTTTCCTTAATGTTGCTGCTGTTAATGTTGATTATGTTGTTGGTATTTTTGTTGAAATTGATGAAGATTCTTGTTGATGTTGACGTGTTTGAATACTGTTGATGTTGTTGTTGATTTTGTTTTTGTTAATGTTGCTGCTGTTGTTAATGCTGATTATGTTGTTAGTATTTTTGTTGAAATTGATGAGGATCATTGTTGATGTTGTTTTTTGTTAATGTTGATTATGTTGTTAGTATTTTTGTTGATTATGATGAAGATTCTTGTTGATGTTGACGTGTTTGAATACTGTTGATGTTGTTGTTGATTTTGTTTTTGTTAATGTTGCTGCTGTTGTTAATGTTGATTATGTTGTTAGTATTTTTGTTGAAATTGATGATTATTGTTGATGTTGTTTTTTGTTGATGTTGATTATGTTGTTAGTATTTTTGTTGATTATGATGAAGATTTTTGTTGATGTTGACGTGTTTGAATACTGTTGTTGTTGATGTTGTTTTTTGTTCATGTTGCTGCTGTTGTTAATGTTGATTATGTTGTTAGTATTTTTGTTGAAATTGATGATTATTGTTGATGTTGATTAAGTTGTAGTATTTTTGTTGATTATGATGAAGATTCTTGTTGTTGACGTGTTTGAATACTGTTGATGTTGTTGTCGATTTTGTTTTGTTATGTTGCTGCTGTTGTTAATGTTGTTAGTATTTTTGTTGATATTGATGAGGATTATTGTTGATGCTCTCATTGTTTTTTGTTGATGTTGATTATGTTGTTAGTAATTTTGTTGATTGTGATGAAGATTCTTGTTGATGTTGACATGTTTGAATACTGTTGATGTTGTTGATTTAGTTTTTTGTTAATGTTGCTGCTGTTAATGTTGATTATATTGTTAGTATTTTTGTTGATATCGATGAGGATTATTGTTGTTTTTTGTTGATGTTGATTATGTTAGTATTTTTGGTGATTATAATGAATATTCTTGTTGATGTTGACTTGTTTGAATACTGTTGATGTCGTTGTTGATTTTGTTTTTGTTAATTTTGCTGCTGTTGTTAATGTTGATTGTTTTTAGTATTTATGTTGATATTAATGAGAATTTTTGTTGTTGATTTTGTTTTTGTTGATGTTGATTATATTGTTAGTATTTTTGTTGATTATGATGAAGATTCTTGTTGATCTTGATGTGTTTGAATACTGTTGATGTTGTTGTTGATTTTGTTTTTGTTAATGTTGCTGCTGTTGTTGTTGATTATGTTGTTGGTATTTTTGTTGATATTGATGAGGATTATTGTTGATGTTGATGTTGTTTTTTGTTGTTGATTATGTTGTTAGTATTTTTGTTGATTATGATGAAGATTCTTGTTGACGTATTTGAAAACTGTTGATGTTGTGGTTGATTTTGTTTTTTGTTAATGTTGATGCTGTTGTTAATGTTGATTATGTTTTTAGTATTTTTGTTGATTATGATGGCGATTCTTGTTGATGTTGACGTGTTTTAATAATGTTGATGTTGTTGATTTTGTTTTTGTTAATGTTGCTGCTGTTAATGTTGATTATGTTGTTAGTATTTTTGTTGATTATGATGAAGATTCTTGTTGATGTTGACATGTTTGAATACTGTTGATGTTGTTGATTTAGTTTTTTGTTAATGTTGCTGCTGTTGTTAATGTTGATTATGTTGTTAGTATTTTTGTTGATATCGATGAGGATTATTGTTTATGTTGTTTTTTGTTGATGTTGATTATGTTGTTAGTATTTTTGTTGATTATGATAAAGATTCTTATTGATGTTGACGTGTTTGAATATTGTTGTTGTTGATTTTGTTTTTGTCAATGTTGCTGCTGTTGTTAATGTTGATTATGTTGTTAGTATTTTTGTTGAAATTGATGAGGATTATTGTTGATGTTGACGTGTTTGAATACTGTTGATGTTGTTGTTGATTTTGTTTTTGTTAATGTTGCTGCTGTTGTTAATGCTGATTATGTTGTTAGTATTTTTGTTGATTATGATGAAGATTCTTGTTGATGTTGACGTGTTTGAATACTGTTGATGATGTTTTTGTTTTTGTTAATGTTGCTGTTGTTAATGTTGATTATGTTGTTAGTATTTTTGTTGATATCGATGAGGATTATTGTTGATGTTATTTTTTGTTGATGTTGATTATGTTGTTAATATTTTTGTTGATTATGATGAAGATTCTTATTGATGTTGACGTGTTTGAATACTGTTGATGTTGTTGTTGATTTTGTTTTTGTTAATTTTGCTGCTGTTGTTAATGTTGATTGTTTTTAGTATTTTTGTTGATATTGATGAGAATTATTGTTGTTGATTTTGTTTTTTGTTGATGTTGATTATGTTGTTAGTATTTTTGTTGATTGTGATGAAGATTCTTGTTGATGTTGACGTGTTTGAATACTGTTGATGTTGTTGTTGATTTTTTTTGTTAATGTTGCTGCTGTTGATTATGTTGTTAGTATTTTTGTTGATATCAATGAGGATTATTGTTGATGTTGTTTTCTGTTGATGTTGATTATGTTATTATTTTTGTTGATTATGATGAAGATTCTTGTTGATGTTGACGTGTTTGAATACTGTTGTTGTTGATTTTGTTTTTGTTAATGTTGCTGCTGTTAATGTTGATTATGTTGTTAGTATTTTTGTTGAAATTGATGAAGATTCTTGTTGATGTTGACGTGTTTGAATACTGTTGATCTTGTTGTTGATTTTGTTTTTGTTAATGTTGCTGCTGTTGTTAATGCTGATTATGTTGTTAGTATTTTTGTTGATTATGATGAAGATTCTTGTTGATGTTGACGTGTTTGAATACTGTTGTTGTTGATTTTGTTTTCCTTAATGTTGCTGCTGTTAATGTTGATTATGTTGTTAGTATTTTTGTTGAAATTGATGAAGATTCTTGTTGATGTTGACGTGTTTGAATACTGTTGATCTTGTTGTTGATTTTGTTTTTGTTAATGTTGCTGCTGTTGTTAATGCTGATTATGTTGTTAGTATTTTTGTTGATTATGATGAAGATTCTTGTTGATGTTGACGTGTTTGAATACTGTTGTTGTTGATTTTGTTTTCCTTAATGTTGCTGCTGTTAATGTTGATTATGTTGTTAGTATTTTTGTTGAAATTGATGAAGATTCTTGTTGATGTTGACGTGTTTGAATACTGTTGATGTTGTTGTTGATTTTGTTTTTGTTAATGTTGCTGCTGTTGTTAATGCTGATTATGTTGTTAGTATTTTTGTTGAAATTGATGAGGATCATTGTTGATGTTGTTTTTTATTAATGTTGATTATGTTGTTAGTATTTTTGTTGATTATGATGAAGATTCTTGTTGATGTTGACGTGTTTGAATACTGTTGTTGTTGTTGATTTTGTTTTTGTTAATGTTGCTGCTGTTAATGTTGATTATGTTGTTAGTATTTTTGTTGATTATGATGGCGATTCTTGTTGATGTTGACGTGTTTTAATAATGTTGTTGTTGTTGTTGTTTTTTGTTCATGTTGCTGCTGTTGTTAATGTTGATTATGTTGTTAGTATTTTTGTTGAAATTGATGATTATTGTTGATGTTGTTTTTTGTTGATGTTGATTATGTTGTTAGTATTTTTGTTGATTATGATGAAGATTTTTGTTGATGTTGACGTTTTTGAATACTGTTGTTGTTGATGTTGTTTTTTGTTCATGTTGCTGTTGTTAATGTTGATTATGTTGTTAGTATTTTTGTTGAAATTGATGATTATTGTTGATGTTGATTAAGTTGTAGTATTTTTGTTGATTATGATGAAGATTCTTGTTGTTGACGTGTTTGAATACTGTTGATGTTGTTGTCGATTTTGTTTTGTTATGTTGCTGCTGTTGTTAATGTTATTAGTATTTTTGTTGATATTGATGAGGATTTTTGTTGATGCTCTCATTGTTTTTTGTTGATGTTGATTATGTTGTTGGTAATTTTGTTGATTGTGATGAAGATTCTTGTTGATGTTGACATGTTTGAATACTGTTGATGTTGTTGATTTAGTTTTTTGTTAATGTTGCTGCTGTTAATGTTGATTATATTGTTAGTATTTTTGTTGATATCGATGAGGATTATTGTTGTTTTTTGTTGATGTTGATTATGTTAGTATTTTTGGTGATTATAATGAAGATTCTTGTTGATGTTGACTTGTTTGAATACTGTTGATGTCGTTGTTGATTTTGTTTTTGTTAATTTTGCTGCTGTTGTTAATGTTGATTGTTTTTAGTATTTATGTTGATATTAATGAGAATTTTTGTTGTTGATTTTGTTTTTGTTGATGTTGATTATATTGTTAGTATTTTTGTTGATTATGATGAAGATTCTTGTTGATGTTGATGTGTTTGAATACTGTTGATGTTGTTGTTGATTTTGTTTTTGTTAATGTTGCTGCTGTTGTTGTTGATTATGTTGTTGGTATTTTTGTTGATATTGATGAGGATTATTGTTGATGTTGATGTTGTTTTTTGTTGTTGATTATGTTGTTAGTATTTTTGTTGATTATGATGAAGATTCTTGTTGACGTATTTGAATACTGTTGATGTTGTTGTTGATTTTGTTTTTTGTTAATGTTGATGCTGTTGTTAATGTTGATTATGTTTTTAGTATTTTTGTTGATTATGATGGCGATTCTTGTTGATGTTGACGCGTTTTAATAATGTTGATGTTGTTGATTTTGTTTTTGTTAATGTCGCTGCTGTTAATGTTGATTATGTTGTTAGTATTTTTGTTGATTATGATGAAGATTCTTGTTGATGTTGACATGTTTGAATACTGTTGATGTTGTTGATTTAGTTTTTTGTTAATGTTGCTGCTGTTGTTAATGTTGATTATGTTGTTAGTATTTTTGTTGATATCGATGAGGATTATTGTTTATGTTGTTTTTTGTTGATGTTGATTATGTTGTTAGTATTTTTGTTGATTATGATGAAGATTCTTATTGATGTTGACGTGTTTGAATATTGTTGTTGTTGATTTTGTTTTTGTCAATGTTGCTGCTGTTGTTAATGTTGATTATGTTGTTAGTATTTTTGTTGAAATTGATGATGATTATTGTTGATGTTGACGTGTTTGAATACTGTTCTTGTTGATTTTGTTTTTGTTAATGTTGCTGCTGTTGTTAATGTTGATTATGTTGTTAATATTTTTGTTGATATCGATGAGGATTATTGTTGATGTTGTTTTTTGTTGATGTTAATTATGTTGTTAGTATTTTTGTTGATTATGATGAAGATTTTTGTTGATGTTGACGTGTTTGAATACTGTTGATGTTGTTGTTGATTTAGTTTTTTGTTAATGTTGCTGCTGTTAATGTTGATTATGTTAGTATTTTTGTTGAAATTGATGAGGACTATTGTTGATGTTGGTTATGTTGTTAGTATTTTTGTTGATTATGATGAAGATTCTTGTTGATGTTGACATGTTTGAATACTGTTGATGTTGTTGTTGTTTTAGTTTTTGTTAATGTTGCTGCTGTTGTTAATGTTGATTATGTTGTTAGTATTTTTGTTGAAATTGATGAGGATTATTGTTGATGTTGATTAAGTTGTTAGTATTTTTGTTGATTATGATGAAGATTCTTGTTGTTGACGTGTTTGAATACTGTTGATGTTGTCGATTTTGTTTTGTTAATGTTGCTGCTGTTGTTAATGTTGATTATGTTGTTAGTATTTTTGTTGAAATTGATGAGGACTATTGTTGATGTTGTTTTTTGTTGATGTTGATTAAGTTGTTAGTATTTTTGCTGATTATGATGAAGACTCTTGTTGATGTTGACGTGTTTGAATAATGTTGATGTTGTTGATTTTGTTTTTGTTAATGTTGCTGCTGTTATTGTTGATTATGTTGTTAGTATTTTTGTTGATTATGATGAAGATTCTTGATGTTGTTTTTTGTTGATGTTGATTATGTTGTTAGTATTTTTGTTGATTATGATGAAGATTTTTGTTGATGTTGACGTGTTTGAATACTGTTGTTGTTGATGTTGTTTTTTGTTAATGTTGCTGCTTTTGTTAATGTTGATTATGTTGTTAGTATTTTTGTTGAAATTGATGAGGATTATTGTTGATGTTGATTATGTTAGTATTTTTGTTGATTATGATGAAGATTCTTGTTGTTGACGTGTTTGAATACTGTTGATGTTGTCGATTTTGTTTTGTTAATGTTGCTGCTGTTGTTAATGTTGATTATGTTGTTAGTATTTTTTTTGATATTGATGAGGATTATTGTTGATGCTCTCATTGTTTTTTGTTGATGTTGATTATGTTGTTAGTATTTTTGTTGATTGTGATGAAGATTCTTGTTGATGTTGACGTGTTTGAATACTGTTGATGCTGTTGTTGATTTAGTTTTTTGTTAATGTTGCTGCTGTTGTTAATGTTGATTATGTTGTTGGTATTTTTGTTGAAATTGATGAGGATTATTGTTGATGTTGATTAAGTTGTTAGTATTTTTGTTGATTATGATGAAGATTCTTGTTGTTGAAGTGTTTGAATACTGTTGATGTTGTCGATTTTGTTTTGTTAATGTTGCTGCTGTTGTTAATGTTGATTATGTTGTTAGTATTTTTGTTGAAATTGATGAGGATTATTGTTGATATTGTTTTTTGTTGATGTTGATTAAGTTGTTAGTATTTTTGCTGATTATGATGAAGACTCTTGTTGATGTTGACGTGTTTGAATAATGTTGATGTTGTTGTTGATTTTGTTTTTGTTAATGTTGCTGCTGTTATTGTTGATTATGTTGTTAGTATTTTTGTTGATTATGATGAAGATTCTTGATGTTGTTTTTTGTTGATGTTGATTATGTTGTTAGTATTTTTGTTGATTATGATGAAGATTTTTGTTGATGTTGACGTGTTTGAATACTGTTGTTGTTGATGTTGTTTTTTGTTAATGTTGCTGCTTTTGTTAATGTTGATTATGTTAGTATTTTTGTTGAAATTGATGAGGATTATTGTTGATGTTGATTATGTTAGTATTTTTGTTGATTATGATGAAGATTCTTGTTGTTGACGTGTTTGAATACTGTTGATGTTGTCGATTTTGTTTTGTTAATGTTGCTGCTGTTGTTAATGTTGATTATGTTGTTAGTATTTTTGTTGATATTGATGAGGATTATTGTTGATGCTCTCATTTTTTTTTGTTGATGTTGATTATGTTGTTAGTATTTTTGTTGATTGTGATGAAGATTCTTGTTGATGTTGACGTGTTTGAATACTGTTGATGCTGTTGTTGATTTAGTTTTTTGTTAATGTTGCTGCTGTTGTTAATGTTGATTATGTTGTTGGTATTTTTGTTGATATCGATGAGGATTATTGTTGATGTTGTTTTTTGTTGATGCTGATTGTTATTAGTATTTTTTTGATTATGATGAAGATTCTTGTTGATGTTGACGTGTTTGAATTCTGTTGATGTTGTTGTTGATTTTTTTTTGTTAATGTTGCTGCTTTTGTCAATGTTGATGATGTTGTTAGTATTTTTGTTGATTATGATGAATATTCTTGTTGATATTGACATGTTAGAATACTGTTGATGTTGTTGTTGATTTAGTTTTTTGTTAATGTTGCTGCTGTTAATTTTGATTATGTTGTTAGTATTTTTGTTGATATCGATGAGGATTATTGTTGATGTTGTTTTTTGTTGATGTTGATTATGTTGTTAGTATTTTTGTTGATTATGATGAAGATTCTTGTTGATGTTGACGTGTTTGAATACTGTTGTTGTTGATTTTGTTTTTGTTAATGTTGCTGCTGTTAATGTTGATTATGTTGTTAGTATTTTTGTTGAAATTGATGAGGATCATTGTTGATGTTGTTTTTTGTTAATGTTGATTATGTTGTTAGTATTTTTCTTGATTATGATGTTGATATTGATGAGGATTCTTGTTGATGTTGATGATGTTCACGTGTTTGAATATTGTTGATGTTGTTGCTGTTGTTAATATTGATTTTGTTAGTATTTCTGTTGATATCAATGAGGATTCTTGTGGATTTTGATGATGATGTTGACGTTTTTGAATAATGTTGTTTTGTGTTGATGTTGTTAATGTTGATTATATTGTTAGCATTTTTGTTGATATTGATAAGGATTCTTTGTTGATATTGATTATGTTGGTGTGTTTGAATAATGTCGATGTTGTTGATGTTTTTTGTTAATGTTGTTGCTGTTAATGTTGATTATGTTGTTAGTATTTCCGTTGATACTAATGAAGATTCTTGTTGATGTTGATGATAATGTTGACGTGTTTGAATAACGTTGATGTTTTTTTGTGTTAATTTTGATGTTGTTAATGTTAATTATGTTGTTAGTATTTATTGATGGGGATTCTTGTTGATGTTGACGTGTTTGAATAATGTTGTTGTTGTTACTGTTGTTATTACAAATATTTATTATGTTAGTATTTTTGTTGATATTGATGAGGATTTTTGTTGATGATGATGTCGACGTGTTTGAATAATGTTGTTGTTTTTTGTTAATATTGATGTTGTTAATGTTGATTATATTGTTAGTGTCTTTGTTGATATCGATATGGATTCTTGTTGATGTATATGTGTTTGAATACTGTTGATATTGTTGATGCTTTTTGTTAATGATGTTGCTCTTGATGTTTTTAATGTTGATTATGTTTTTAGTATTTTTGTTTATATTAATGAAGATTGTTGTTGATGTTGACATGTTTGAATAATGTTGATGTTGTTTTTTGTTAATGTTGATGTTGTTAATGTTGATTATGTTTTTAGTATTTTTGTTGATATTGACGAGGATTATTGTTGATGTTAATGATGATGTTGACATGCTTGAATAATGTTGCTGTTGTTAATGTTGATTTTGTTATTATTTTTGTTGATATTGATGAGGATTCTTGTTGATGATAGTGTGGACATGTTTGAATAATATTGATGTTTTCAATGTTTTTGTTAATGTTGCTGTTGATGTTGTTAATGTTGATTTTGTTGTTAGTATTTTTGTTGATATTGATGAGGATTCTTGTTGTTGAAGATGATGTTGACATGTTTGAATAATGTTGATGTTGTTTTTTGTTAATGTTGTTGCTATTGTTAATGTTGATTATGTTGTTATTTCTGTATACATTAATGAGGATTCTTGTTGATGTTGATAATAATGTTGACATGTTTGAATAATGTTGATGTTGTTGTTGATGTTGTTTTTTGTTAATGCTGTTGATTATGTTATTATTTTTGTTGATATTGATGAGTATTCTTGTTGATGATGTTGACGTGTTTGAATAATGCTGATGTTGTTTTTTGTTAATGTTGTTGCTGTTATTCATGTTTATTATGTTATTATTTTTAATGATATTGATGAGGATTCTAGTTGGTGATGATGTTGACGTGTTTGAACAATGTGGATGTTGTTGTTTTTTGTTAATGTTGTTGCTGTTGATGTTGATTATGTTGTTAGTGTTTTTGTTGATTTTGATGAGGATTCTTGTTGATGATGATGTTGACGTGTTTGAATAATATTGATGTTACTGCAGATGTTGTTGATGTTGTTAATATTGAATATGTTGTTAGTATCTTTGTTGATATCGATGAGGATTCTTGATGATGATGATAATGTTGACATGTTTGAATAATGTTGATGTTTTTTGTTAATGTTGATGTTAATGTTGATTATGTTGTTAGAGTATTTGTTGATATCGATGAGGATTCTTGATGATGATGATAATGTTGACACGTTTGAATAATGTTGATGTTTTTTGTTAATGTTGATGTTAATGTTGATGATGTTGTTAGTGTATTTGTTGATATCCATGAGGATTCTTGTCGATGCTATTGACGTGTTTGAATAATGTTGATGTTGTTTTTTGTTAAT
Organism: Nerophis ophidion; assembly: GCF_033978795.1. Classification (NCBI taxonomy): domain Eukaryota; kingdom Metazoa; phylum Chordata; class Actinopteri; order Syngnathiformes; family Syngnathidae; genus Nerophis; species Nerophis ophidion. The sequence continues at coordinate 40,014,410 of NC_084631.1, read as the reverse complement.
GTTAATTATATTATTATTTTTGTTGATTTTGATGACGATATTGACGTGTTTGAATAATGTTGATGTTGTTTTTGTTGATTATGCTGTTAGTATTTTTGTTGATATTGATGTGGATTCTTGTTGATGTTGACATGTTTGAATAATGTTGATGCTGTTGTTGATGTTTTTTTGTTAATGTTGATGTTGATTATGTTAGTGTTTTTGTTGATATTGATGAAGATTCTTGATGATGATGATGATGATGTTGACGTGTTTGAATGATGTTGATGTTGTTTTTTGTTAATGTTGTTGGTGATGTTAATGTTGATTATGTTGTTATTTTTGTTTATTGATGAGGATTGTTGTCGATGATGATGTTGTGTTTAAACAATGTGGATGTTGTTGTTTTTTGTTAATATTGTTGCTGTTTGTGTTGATTATGTTGTTAGTATTTTTGTTGATATTGATGAGGATTCTTGTTGATGATGATGATGACATGTTTGAATAATGTTGATGTTGTTTTTTGTTAATGTTGTTGATGTTGTTAATGTTGATTATGTTTTTAGTATTTTTGTTTATTGATGAGGATTGTTGTTGATGTTGATGACGGGTTTGAATAATGTTGATGCATTTGTTGATGTGTTTTGTTAATGTTGTTAATGTTGATTAAATTAGTATTTTGTTGATATTGATGAGGATTCTTGTTGATGATGTTGACATGTTTGAATGATGTTGTTGTTAATGTTGTTTTTTGTTCATGTTGATGTTGTTAATGTTTATGTTGTATTTTGTTGATATTGATGGGGATTCTTGTTGATGTTGACGTGTTTGAATAATGCTCTTGTTGTTGGTGATGTTTTTGTTAATGTTGTTTTTGTTGATGTTGATTATGTTGTTAAGGTTTTTGTTGTTGATGTCGGGTTTTTTTCACTGGTGATGTTGATATCGTTGAGGATTCTTGTTGATGCTGCTGCTGTTGATTATGATGTCGTTGATGATGATGTTGATGTTGATGATGTTGATAATGATGATGATGTTTCCTGTTTTCAGGTCTGGCAGACATGACTCCGGCTGCTAAGATCATTCCTTTCCTGCCGGGACACGTGGAGGTGTTTGACTTGAAGGCCAGCGGAAAAGTGGAGTCTCTTCAGATGAAAGCATTTCACGAGTGCACCCAGGAGCCCTATCATGTCCTCTGTGACGCCGTGGGTCGTCTGCCAACAAGTACTCCACTGCTGCCCTAGTGCCTTTGTGCAATCCATGTTACAATGGTCCTTTCCCTGTAGGTCTGGATGAAGAAAGTGTCAAGGGCAACATCAGAATCTTGTTTGAAAATGCGGTGAGGAAACGTCTGATGGCCCAAAGGAGGATCGGCTGTCTTCTCTCAGGTCTTTTTTTTTTGTCCTTTACTCTGTTATTAATATCAAAAATAGTCAATATGATGTTCGATACATTTAATATAGTATTAGCCACTTCTTTGCTCATGTTTTTTACCAAGAAAAACAAGTCAAAAACAGGAGACTAACCACAGAAGAGACTTTTCAAGCTTTGCCTTCTCCTTGGCACTAAAGCTGGCCTGTTTTAAGTTTTGGGAGAAATCACATGACCTCATAAACATAAACTTTATAAACACTTTTTTTAATATAGGCTCACCAAATGTCCTTTACTGATTGCCTCATCATTCATAAGAGTAAATCCTCGTCTCTTTCAAAGGTACTGAGTTGTACAAAAAAAAAAAAAACATTTTTACAAAATGTGAATCCTTATATGTTCATGAAAGCCAGAAATATGAAATAGAACAGAATAGTTAGTACTTTATTGATTCCGGGGTGGAAAGTCAGTACCACAGTTCGCTCACAATAGACAATAAACACCTAAGTATTTTTTACATGTGAATAATATAAATACAGTCTATTATACAGCATTATTCACGTGTGAATAACATAAATACAGTCTATTATACAGCATTATTCACATGTGAATAATATAAATACAGTCTATTATACAACATTATTCACGTGTGAATAATATAAATACAGTCTATTATACAGCATTATTCACGTGTGAATAATATAAATATTGTCTATTATACAGCATTATTCACGTGTGAATAATATAAATACAGTCTATTATACAACATTATTCACGTGTGAATAATATAAATACAGTCTATTATACAACATTTTTCACGTGTGAATAATATAAATATAGTCTATTATACAGCATTATTCATGTGTGAATAATATAGTCTATTTGACAGCATTATTCACAGGTGAATAATCTAAATAGTCTATTATTCACGTGTGAGTAATATAAATACAGTATTATACAGCATTATTTACATGTGAATAATATAAATACAGTCTATTATACAGTATTATTCACGTGTGAATAATATAAATACAGTCTATTATACAGCATTATTCATGTGTGAATAATATAAATACAGTCTATTATACAGCATTATTCACATGTGAATAATATAAATACTGTCTTATATAGCATTATTCATGTGTGAATAATATAAATACAGTCTATTATACAGTATTATTCACATGTGAATAATATACATACAGTCTATTATACAGCATTATAAACATGTGAATAATATAAATACAGTCTATTATATAGCATTATTCATGTGTGAATAATATAAAGTATATTATACAGTATTATTCACATGTGAATAATATAGTCTATTATACAGCATTATAAACATGTGAATAATATAAATACTGTCTATTATACAGCATTATTCACATGTGAATAATATAAATACAGTCTATTATACAGCATTATTCACATGTTAATAATATAAATACAGTATCATACAGCATTATTCACGATTTCACTATGTAAAGCGCTTTGAATCACTAGAGAAAAGCGCTGTATAAATATATAATAACACTTCACGTGTGAATAATATAAATACAGTCTATTATACAGCATTATAAACATGTGAATAATATAAATACAGTCTATTATATAGCATTATTCATGTGTGAATAATATAAAGTATATTATACAGTATTATTCACATGTGAATAATATAGTCTATTATACAGCATTATAAACATGTGAATAATATAAATACTGTCTATTATACAGCATTATTCACATGTGAATAATATAAATACAGTCTATTATACAGCATTATTTACATGTTAATAATATAAATACAGTATCATACAGCATTATTCACGATTTCACTATGTAAAGCGCTTTGAATCACTAGAGAAAAGCGCTGTATAAATATATAATAACACTTCACGTGTGAATAATATAAATACAGTCTATTATACAGCATTATTCACATGTGAATAATATAAATACAGTCTATTATACAACATTATGAACATGCAAATAATATAAATACAGTCTATTATACAGCATTATTCACATGTGAATAATATAAATACAGTATCATACAGCATTATTAACGATTTCACTATGTAAGGCGCTTTGAATCACTAGAGAAAAGCGCTATATAAATATATAACACTTCACGTGTGAATAATATAAATACAGTATTATACAGCATTATTCACATGTGAATAATATAAATACAGTCTATTATACAGCATTATTCACATGTGAATAATATACATTCAGTCTATTATACAGTATTCACGTGTAAATAATATAAATTCAGTCTATTATACAGCATTCATGTGTGAATAATATAAATACAGTCTATTATACAGCATTCCGTGTAAATAATATAAATACAGTCTATTATACAGCATTCATGTGTGAATAATATAAATACAGTCTATTATACAGCATTCATGTGTGAATAATATAAATACAGTCTATCAGTCGGTCAGCGTCTCTCAGAATCAGGCATGAGATAATATTTTCCACTAAAACATAATTATCATCATTGACTTTACGCAGCAACAGCACCCCTCAGTTCCAACATTGTTTATAAAACTGAACTTCTCCTCACACTCACGACCAGCTGAGTCCATGAACGCTGTAGTTTTAAACATTAGACTTGTCGTATTATTATTATCATTATTATTGGAGGTCAATAGTATTACAAAGTGCAACTTAAACGTTCCCAGTTAACACTTGTTGCCGGGGGAACAGTTTAAGTGAGACACATAACAGGTTTTAATAGTTACAAGTTTACATTTCTAAACTTCTAACTATAAAGTGAACTACTGTAATAATCGTATTTATGCTTTATTATAATATTTCTGTTCGATGGATAACTTTATTTTGTGTTCAAAACCACCAAAGATGACAAGATTAGGGACTTTATGTTTATAATTCCAGTTGAAAAACAATACTTTAGTTGGTCATTGGATCGTCTATTCTGATATGTTCTTGCAACATAAGAGTTGCTCCTGTCAGTGTCCATGATGGTCCTGGTTCTTCAATTAAACAGGGGGTCTGGATTCCAGTCTGGTGGCCGCCACGCTGGTGAAGCTGGCCAAAGAAGAAGGTCTGCAATATCCCGTCCAAACATTTGCCATCGGATCAGAAGACAGCCCGGACATCTTAGCTGCCCGGAAGGTAGCCGTTGTCTTCCATTTTCTATCATTCCCTGCTCATTTACAAACCTTTTAGTCACAAAGAAACTGTGACCAGGCCGCCGGTTGTTGTGATCCCAGGATGCAGAGAAGGCAAGCGACGTCCAGGCAAAAGAAAAGTAACACAGATCGAGCAAGAACTAAGAACGCTGTGGAAAACTTTGGATTATGAGCAGGCCCTGAATAGACTAATAGAAAATATAGAACTCATTAACAATGTGGAACAAAAAAAAGGACTGTAAAATACAGGGACCAAACAGGAAAAGCCACCAAGACCGGAAATTAAAGCAACTATAATAATAATAGATGCTATTTGTAAAAGCAGTTTACATTGAGCAAACAACCTCAAAGTGCTACATTGCATTTAAAAACCAAATAAATAAAAAAAAAACGCTTGAACCACAAATAGCTGCCCGCAACAAGTAAAATAAATAGTAAAAAAAAAAAACAACTAGAACAGCCTAATAGCTAGAATTAGCACAAATACATCTACAAAAAGGCTTTTTTAAGAGAAAGGGTTTTTGAGCCCTTTTTAAAAGAAATGCCCCCCTCTACCTCAAAGAACTGCTCACCCCCGAATCCTCTACCGGGCCCTAGAAGATTTTTTTATTAAAAAAAAAAAAAAAAAAAATTATTATTTTTATTTTTTTATTAAATCAACATAAAAAACACAATATAGTGCACCAAACCACAAAAAAAAACACAATATAGTGCACCAACCACAAAAAACTCCCCTTTTCATGACAAAAACGTCCCTTTTTCATGACAAAGAAGAAGAAAAAAAAAAGAGGAAAAAAAAGGATACCCCCATGTCTACTCCCAGGTATTTATAATCCTCAACCATGTCCACATCCACCCCCCTGATGGAAACAGGGGTCGCCGGAGTACTCCTCCTCCTTCCCAGGTCTACAACCAGCTCCTTGGTCTTCGTCACATTGAGCTGGAGGTGGTTCTTTCCACACCATGTGACAAAGTCCTCCACCAGTGTCCTGTATTCCTTATCATCACCATCCTCAATACACCCCACTATTGCAGAGTCAGCAGAAAACTTCTGAAGGTGGCAGGACTCTGACTGATGGTGGAAATGGGTGGTGTAAATGGTGAAGAGGAAAGGGGAGAGGACTGTGACCTGTGGCGCCCCGGTGTTGCTGACCAGTCTGTCTGACACACAGTCCTGCAGTCGCACGTACTGTGGTCTGTCAGTCAGGTCATCTACAACCTAGGACACCAAGGGGGCCTCCACCTGCATCGTCTTTAACTTTACACCCAGTAGCCCAGGCCGATGATGGAGGAAGGACTGGCGGAGGCTCGCCAAAACTGCGCCTTTGCCATAAAGGGCCAGCTATCTGTAGACGGGTGGTGTCAGTCGGGATAGCAGGCTTGGAGGGTCCTCCCAAAGTTCTGGCGTGGCGCCTGAACCGGTGGCGATGTAGCCTTGAATTTCTGTGGCGCCGGGATTGGGTGGAATTGCAGAGGTGGCACAGGCTTTGACTGATAGTGGAAATGGGTGGTGTAGATGGTGAAGAGGAAGCGGGAGAGGACTGTGACCTGCGGGGCCCCGGTGTTGCTGACCAGTCTGTCTGACACACAGTCCTGCAGTCGCACGTACTGTGGTCTGTCAGTCAGGTCATCTACAACCCAGGACACCAAGGGGGCCTCCACCTGCATCGTCTCTAACTTCACACCCAGTAGCCCAGGCCGATGGTGGAGGAAGGACTGGCAGAGGGTCGCTAAAACTGCGCCTTTGACATGAAGGGCCAGCTATCTGTAGACGGGTGGTATCAGTCGGGATAGCAGGCTTGGAAGGTCTGTCCCGTACACTTCCACCCAAAGCTCTGGCATGGCGGCTGAACCGGTGGCGATGTGGCCTTGAATATCCGCGGCGCCGGGATTGGGTGGAATTGTAAAGGTGGCGCAGGCACAGACTTGAGCAGCTGCGGTGCAATTATGTATTTTCTTACGTCTGGGAAAATTTCAGCGCATGTCGGCTGTTGTTTAGATCCTGGAGACATTAGATGAGGAACTAAGTAGAAGTCATTAACATGATGAAAAGACAAGGAACACAAAGTAAAGGTGCTGCAAACAAGAGCAGGACAGGAAGTGGTAATAAACACAGGGAAATAGGGAACAAAGTCCATGTGGGATCATGGCAGAAGCAGAATATTAAGAAAGTATCAGAGAAAATACATCTAATATTAGAAAAAGATGATATTGGAGTATTTGATGGCAAAAGATGGTTTAGTACTTGATCTGGAAAGCCTTGATGGCAAGCAGAGATCAGATGTAGTCGGTCAGCACAGATACTTTCCAAACCCTGAGGGTTTCCAGGCTGTTGCTTGGCAACTCAAAGTTCCACAGATTGTCAAAGGGATTAAAACCCCAAGACTTCTTCTTGGCCCACACCTTTCGTTCCCTGGCACAAGGTTTTGGGTTCTTGTCATGCTGAGGACCTGTCCATGGACCATTTACTGAATCAGGAGGTTCTCATCCACAGTTCTATGGATCATCTCTACACGTCATTAAATCCAGATTGTAGACCAAAAACCACCGAGCACTCAATAGTGAATCAGTTCCAGTCTTGGATGTGGCGAAGGCTTCTTGTATCCTCGGCAGAGAAATACTACAAAGTAAAATCTATTACGTATTACAAACATCTTCATGGTCACGTGACCACAACACAAGTCCTTCAGGTCTTGATTGTCCAAGTTCAGAAAGTACATTAATACTCAATCAAGTGTCTTATTTATACTTTGTTTACACAACATGAAGTAGATCCTCCTTTGGTTTTCTGGGCTGCTCCTTCGGTTTTCTCACAGTCGTCCTTACACCACCAGAGAAATCTTATATTGAACAAAAATATATACGCGGCACTTTTGTTTTTGCTCCCATTTATCATGATTTGAACTCAAAGATCTATTCCTCTCAAGTATTGTTTACAAATCTGTATAAATCTGTGTTAGTGAGCATTTCTTCTTTGCCAAGATAATCTATCCCACCTCACAGGTGTGGCGTACCAAGATGCTGTTGTTTGGTGTTTGCCATGTTGGTTGATAATGGATGGTCTTTGCCATGTTCACTGATGATGGATGTTTGCCATGTTGGTTGAGGATGGATGGTGTTTGTGAAGATGGTGTATCCCACAAAGTTCTGTAGAAGTAACAAGAAGGTGGATGTCCCAGGTCGCCGCTCACATCGGCAGTGAGCACCACGAAGTCAACTTCAGTGTCGAAGAAGGCATCAGAGCAGTGGAGGAGGTCATCGTCAGCCTGGAGACCTACGACATCACCACCATACGCGCCTCCGTCGGTGAGTACTAACCCATATTTTACTACTACACCCATATTTTAGTACTTCACTCACAATACTCAAGACCTGATCATTTGTTGTCAAAATAACATGATTACAACAGCGATGAACGCGCCTTCAGAGCAACACTAGCAAAGTGTACTATCGTATAGTCAGATATAATATAGTTTACCATAGTAAAATACAGTATAGTCTGGGAAAGTATACTATAGTATATTCAAATACAAGCTAGGAAAGTATACTATAATATATTCAAATACAAGATAGCAAAGTATACTATATTATAGTCAAATACAGGCTAGCAAAGTATACTATAGTATAGTGAAATACAGGCAAGCAAAGTATACTCTAGTATAGTAAAATACAGGCGAGCAAAGTATACTATAGTTTAGTAAAATACAGTCAAGCAAAGTATACTATAGTATAGTGAAATATAAGCAAGCAAAGTTTACTATAGTATAGTGAAATATAAGCAAGCAAAGTTTACTATAGTATAGTGAAATATAGGCAAGCAAAGTATAGTATAGTGAAATATAGGCGAGCAAAGTATACTATAGTATAGTCAATTATAGGCTAGCAAAGTATACTATAGCATACTGAAATACAGGCAAGCAAAGTATACTATAGTATAGTAAAATACAGGCGAGCAAAGTATACATTCTATAGTGAAATGTAAGCAAGCAAAGTATACTATAGTATAGTGAAATGTAAGCAAGCAAAGTATACTATAGTATAGTGAAATATAGGCTAGCAAAGTATACTATGGCATAGTCAAATAAAGGCGAGCAAAGTATACTATATTATAGTCAATTATAGACTAGCAAAGTATACTATAATATAGTCAAATATATGCTAGCAAAGTATACTATAGTATAGTCAAATATAGGCGAGCAAAATATACTATAGTATAGTCAATTATAGGCTAGCAAAGTATACTGTACTATAGTATAGTCAAATATAGGCTAGCAGAGTATACTACAGTATCATTAAATATAGGCAAACAAAGTATACTGTAGTACAGTCAAATATAGGCAAGCAAAGTATACTATAGTATAGTGAAATGTAAGCAAGCAAAGTATACTATTGTATAGTGAAATGTAAGCAAGCAAAGTATACTATAGTATAGTGAAATATAGGCGAGCAAACTATACTATAGTGTAGTCAATTATAGGCTAGCAAAGTATACTATGGCATAGTCAAATAAAGGCGAGCAAAGTATACTATATTATAGTCAATTATAGACTAGCAAAGTATACTATAATATAGTCAAATATATGCTAGCAAAGTATATTGTAGTATAGTCAGGTATAAGCGAGCAAAGTATACTATAGTATAGTCAAATATAGGCGAGCAAAATATACTATAGTATAGTCAATTATAGGCTAGCAAAGTATACTGTACTATAGTATAGTCAAATATAGGCTAGCAGTGTATACTACAGTATCAATAAATATAGGCAAACAAAGTATACTGTAGTACAGTCAAATATAGGCAAGCAAAGTATACTATAGTATTGTCAAATATAGGCTAGCAAAGTATACATAGTATAGTCAAATATAGTCGAGCAAAGTATACTATTGTAAAGTCAAATATAGGCAAGCAAAGTATACCATGGTATAGTCAAATATAGGCTAGCAAAGTATACTATAGTATAGTCAATTGTAGGCCAGCAAAGTATACTATAGTAAAGTCAGAAATAGGCTAGCAAAGTATTATACTATATTATAGTCAAGTGTAGGCGAACAAAGTATACTATAGTATAGTCAAATGTAGTCGAGCAAAATATACTATAGTATAGTCAAATATAGGCTAACAAATTATACTATATTATAGTCAAATATAGGCTAGCAAAGTATACTATAGTATATTAAATTATAGGCTAGCAAAGTATACTATAGTACAGTCAAATATAGGTTAGCAAAGTATTATACTATAGTATAGTCGAGCAAAGTATTCTATAGTATTGTCAAATATAGGTTAGCAAAGTATACTATAATATAGTCAAGTATAGGCAAGCAAAGTATACTATAGTATAGTCAAATATAGGCCAGCAAAGTATACCATAGTATAATCAATTATAGGCTAGCAAAGTATACTAAAGTATAGTCAAATATAGGCGAGCAAAGTATACAATAGTACAGTCAAATATAATATAGTATTGCATAATAACATATAGTATAGTGAAATATAGTACAGTATGTGAAGTAGACTAAAACATAGTACAGTCTAGTATAGACAGAGTAGTTTTTTCGCATAGAGTACTATAGTTTTGTATAATACAGTACACAATATTATAGTGTATGTGTAGTAGAGTACCAAATAGTATAATGTAGTATGATATAGTGTAGTAGAGTATGATATAGTGTAGTATAGTATGGTATCAAGACATATCCTGTATACTTTCTTGCTGGAATGTATTTGGTTTGCAGGTTCCTGCAGGTTTTGGACTTATAGTATTGTGTGGAATAGTATAGTATCATGTACTGTAGTGTAGTGTACTGTAGTGTAGCACAGTATGGTATAATGAGGTATATTTCTTGTCATAGTGTTATATTGCATAGTAGGGTATAATGTAGTAGAGTGTGGTATAATGAGGTATATTTCTTGTTGTCATAGTATTATATTGCATAGTAGGGTATAATGTAGTAGAGTGTGGTATAATGAGGTATAGTACTTGTTTCCGCAAGAATGTATTTGCTTTGCAAGTACATTCCTGCAGGTTTTTTGACTTAGAGAATAGTATAATGTAAACCTAACCCTTACAGTGTGATACAGTATAGTGTAGTATGGTATAAAGTCGTATCCTCTGTACTTTCCTGCTGGAATGTATTTGGTTAGCAAGTACATTCCTTCATGTTTTGGACTTGCAGTATTGTGTGGAATAGTATAGTTTAGTATCATGTAGTCTATTATAGTTTCATGTAGTCTAGTATAGTGTAGTATAGTATCATGCAGTCTAGTACAGTATCATGTAGTCTAGTATAGTGTAGTATAGTATCATGTAGTTCAGTATAGTCTAGTATAGTATCATGTAGTCTAGTGTAGTGTAGTATAGTATCATGTAGTCTGGTATCGTGTAGTATAGTATCATGTAGTCTAGTATAGTGTAGTATAGTATCATGTAGTCTAGTGTAGTGTAGTATAGTATCATGTAGTCTAGTATGGTATAGTGTAGTCTAGTATAGTATCATGTAGTCCAGTGTAGTATCATGTAGTCTAGTATATTGTATAGTATCATGTAGTCTAGTATAGTGTAGTATAGTATCATGTAGTGTAGTGTAGTATAGTATCATGTAGTCTAGTATGGTATAGTGTAGTCTAGTATAGTATCATGTAGTCCAGTGTAGTATCATGTAGTCTAGTATAGTGTAGTATAGTATCATGTAGTCTAGTATAGTGTGGTATAGTATCATGTAGTCTAGTGTAGTGTAGTATAGTATCATGTAGTCTAGTATAGTGTAGTATAGTATCATGTAGTCTAGTGTAGTGTAGTATAGTATCATGTAGTCTAGTATGGTATAGTGTAGTATAGTATCATGTAGTCCAGTGTAGTATCATGTAGTCTAGTATATTGTATAGTATCATGTAGTCTAGTGTAGTGTAGTATAGTATCATGTAGTCTAGTATAGTATCATGTAGTCTAGCGTAGTATAGTATCATGTAGTTTAGTATGGTATAGTGTAGTATAGTATCATGTAGTCTAGTATAGTATAATGTAGTCTAGTATAGTGTAGTATAGTATCATGTAGTCTAATGTAGTGAAGTGTAGTATCATGTAGTGTAGTATAGTACCATGTAGTCTAGTGTAGTGTACTATAGTATCATGTGGTGTAGTGTAGTATCATCTAGTGTACTATAGTGTACTATAGTATCATGTAGTCTAGTATGGTATAGTGTAGTATAGTATCATGTAGTCTAGTATAGTATAATGTAGTCTAGTATAGTGTAGTATAGTATCATGTAGTCTGGTATAGTGTGGTATAGTATCATGTAGTCTAGTATAGTGTAGTATAGTATCATGTAGTCTGGTATAGTGTAGTATAGTATCATGTAGTCTTGTATAGCCGACCACACGGGAAGTTTAGGGGAAAACTTAGCAAAGGAATTCAGAAAAGGAAAATCTGAAGGTAGTAGTTGTGTGAAGCAAACTATGAAGCCTCACTGACTGTGGCGAGCAATGCGAATAAATAGCTCTCTGATTAGTGCTCAGCAGCAGGTGAACTAGCAGAGCACTAATCAGAGGCAGGTGAAACCAGTTAGTCCCCTTGGTAACCAAAACAAACACCCAAATTGCACAAAACAGGAACTAAAGGAGTCCGAAACTAACCGAACATAACTAAACCAAAGATGATGCGGGCCACAGATCATGACATGAAGTATGTTTCCTGTCCCTGCAGGCATGTATTTGGTCAGCAAGTACATCAGAGAGCAGACGGACAGTGTTGTCATCTTCTCAGGAGAAGGTTCCGATGAACTCACTCAAGGTTACATATACTTTCACAAGGTCAGTTGCACACACACACACACACACACACACACACGGTTGTCTACATGAGTCTACATTTTGAGGCTTTTTGTTCATCAGTTAAAAGTTATAATATACATTCATTACATCAGTACACAGCAGTGCTACTACAGTACAGTATTAGTACAGTACAGTACAGACAGTATTAGTACAGTACAGACAGTATTAGAACTGTACAGTATTAGTACGTACACTATTAGTACAGTACACTAATTGTATAGTACAGTATTAGTACAGTACCACTAAAAATGCAATATTTTTAATCATAAACATGACATTTATATTCAAACATGTAGAGTACACACATGATCACATACAGTAGACATATTATCATATTAAATGTGATATTCAGACATGTGGAGTACACACACGATGATATAAAGTCCACACTTCCATCATGATATGAAACATGATGTCCTTGTCCAGGCTCCGAGTGCGGAGGCAGGATCAGAAGAAAGTGTTCGACTGCTGAAAAACCTTTACCTGTTTGATAACCTGAGGGCTGATCGCACCACTGCTGCACACGGGTACGTATGCACACCTGTAATATGATTTATTATGACACATCTGTAATATGATGGACTTATGACACACCTGTATTATCATTTATTATGACACACCTGTAATATGATTTATTATGACACACCTGTATTATCATTTATTATGACACACCTGTAATATTATGGACTTATTGTGACACACCTGTAATATGATGGACACACCTGTAATATGATGGACTTAAGACACACCTGTAATATGATGGACTTATTATGACACACCTGTAATATGATGGACTTAAGACACACCTGTAATATGATGGACTTATTATGACACACCTGTAATAAGATTTATTATGACACACCTGTATTATAATTTATTATGACACGCCTGTAATATGATTTATTATGACACACCTGTATTATAATTTATTATGACACACCTGTGATATGATGGACTTATTCTGACACACCTGTAATATGATGGACACACCTGTAATATGGTGGACTTATTCTGACACACCTGTAATATGATGGATTTATGACACACTTGTAATATGATGGACACACCTGTAATATTATGGACTTATTCTGACACACCTGTAATATGATGGACACACCTGTAATATGGTGGACTTATTATGACACACCTGTAATATGATGGACACACCTGTAATATGATGGACTTATTATGACACACCTGTAATATGATGGACACACCTGTAATATGATGGACTTATTATGACACACCTGTAATATGATGGACACACCTGTAATATGATGGACTTATTATGACACACCTGTAATATGATGGACACACCTGTAATATGATGGACTTATTATGACACACCTGTAATATGATGGACACACCTGTAATATGATGGACTTATTATGACACACCTGTAATATGATGGACACACCTGTAATATGGTGGACTTATTCTGACACACCTGTAATATGATGGACACACCTGTAATATGATGGACTTATTATGACACACCTGTAATATGATGGACACACCTGTAATATTATGGACTTATTCTGACACACCTGTAATATGATGGACACACCTGTAATATGGTGGACTTATTCTGACACACCTGTAATATGATGGACACACCTGTAATATGATGGACTTATTATGACACACCTGTAATATGATGGACACACCTGTAATATGGTGGACTTATTATGACACACCTGTAATATGATGGACTTATTATGACACACCTGTAATATGATGGACTTAAGACACACCTGTAATATGATGGACTTAAGACACACCTGTAATATGATGGACTTATTATGACACACCTGTAATAAGATTTATTATGACACACCTGTATTATAATTTATTATGACACGCCTGTGATATGATTTATTATGACACACCTGTATTATAATTTATTATGACACACCTGTGATATGATGGACTTATTCTGACACACCTGTAATATGATGGACACACCTGTAATATGGTGGACTTATTCTGACACACCTGTAATATGATGGACACACCTGTAATATGGTGGACATATTCTGACACACCTGTAATATGATGGACACACCTGTAATATGGTGGACTTATTCTGACACACCTGTAATATGATGGACTTATGACACACTTGTAATATGATGGACACACCTGTAATATTATGGACTTATTCTGACACACCTGTAATATGATGGACACACCTGTAATATGGTGGACTTATTCTGACACACCTGTAATATGATGGACTTATGACACACTTGTAATATGATGGACACACCTGTAATATTATGGACTTATTCTGACACACCTGTAATATGATGGACACACCTGTAATATGGTGGACTTATTCTGACACACCTGTAATATGATGGACACACCTGTAATATGATGGACTTATTATGACACACCTGTAATATGATGGACACACCTGTAATATGGTGGACTTATTCTGACACACCTGTAATATGATGGACACACCTGTAATATGGTGGACTTATTATGACACACCTGTAATATGATGGACACACCTGTAATATGATGGACTTATTATGACACACCTGTAATATGATGGACACACCTGTAATATGATGGACTTATTATGACACACCTGTAATATGATGGACACACCTGTAATATGATGGACTTATTATGACACACCTGTAATATGATGGACTTATGACACACTTGTAATATGATGGACACACCTGTAATATTATGGACTTATTCTGACACACCTGTAATATGATGGACACACCTGTAATATGGTGGACTTATTCTGACACACCTGTAATATGATGGACACACCTGTAATATGATGGACTTATTATGACACACCTGTAATATGATGGACACACCTGTAATATGATGGACACACCTGTAATATGGTGGACTTATTATGACACACCTGTAATATGATGGACACACCTGTAATATGATGGACTTATTATGACACACCTGTAATATGATGGACACACCTGTAATATGATGGACTTATTATGACACACCTGTAATATGATGGACTTATTATGACACACCTGTAATATGATAGACTTATTATGACACACCTGTAATATAATGGACTTATGACACACCTGTAATATGATGGACTTATTATGACACACCTGTGATATGATGGACACACCTGTAATATGATGGACTTATTATGACACACCTGTAATATGGTGGACTTATTACGACACACCTGTAATATGATAGACTTATTATGACACACCTGTAATATGATGGACTTATGACACACCTGTAATATGATGGACTTATGACACACCTGTAATATGATGGATACACCTGTAATATGGTGGACTTATTATGACACACCTGTAATATCATGGACTTATTATGACACACCTGTAATATGATGGACTTATTATGACACACCTGTAATATGATGGATACACCTGTAATATGGTGGACTTATTATGACACACCTGTAATATGATGGACTTATGACACGCCTGTAATATGATGGACTTATTATGACACACCTGTAATATGATGGATACACCTGTAATATGGTGGACTTATTATGACACACCTGTAATATGATGGACTTATTATGACACACCTGTAATATGATGGACACACCTGTAATATGATGGACTTATTATGACACACCTGTAATATGATGGACACACCTGTAATATGATGGACTTATTATGACACACCTGTAATATGATGGACACACCTGTAATATGATGGACTTATTATGACACACCTGTAATATGATGGACACACCTGTAATATGATGGACTTATTATGACACACCTGTAATATGATGGACACACCTGTAATATGATGGACTTATTATGACACACCTGTAATATGATGGACACACCTGTAATATGGTGGACTTATTCTGACACACCTGTAATATGATGGACACACCTGTAATATGATGGACTTATTATGACACACCTGTAATATGATGGACACACCTGTAATATTATGGACTTATTCTGACACACCTGTAATATGATGGACACACCTGTAATATGGTGGACTTATTCTGACACACCTGTAATATGATGGACACACCTGTAATATGATGGACTTATTATGACACACCTGTAATATGATGGACACACCTGTAATATGGTGGACTTATTATGACACACCTGTAATATGATGGACTTATTATGACACACCTGTAATATGATGGACTTAAGACACACCTGTAATATGATGGACTTAAGACACACCTGTAATATGATGGACTTATTATGACACACCTGTAATAAGATTTATTATGACACACCTGTATTATAATTTATTATGACACGCCTGTGATATGATTTATTATGACACACCTGTATTATAATTTATTATGACACACCTGTGATATGATGGACTTATTCTGACACACCTGTAATATGATGGACACACCTGTAATATGGTGGACTTATTCTGACACACCTGTAATATGATGGACACACCTGTAATATGGTGGACATATTCTGACACACCTGTAATATGATGGACACACCTGTAATATGGTGGACTTATTCTGACACACCTGTAATATGATGGACTTATGACACACTTGTAATATGATGGACACACCTGTAATATTATGGACTTATTCTGACACACCTGTAATATGATGGACACACCTGTAATATGGTGGACTTATTCTGACACACCTGTAATATGATGGACTTATGACACACTTGTAATATGATGGACACACCTGTAATATTATGGACTTATTCTGACACACCTGTAATATGATGGACACACCTGTAATATGGTGGACTTATTCTGACACACCTGTAATATGATGGACACACCTGTAATATGATGGACTTATTATGACACACCTGTAATATGATGGACACACCTGTAATATGGTGGACTTATTCTGACACACCTGTAATATGATGGACACACCTGTAATATGGTGGACTTATTATGACACACCTGTAATATGATGGACACACCTGTAATATGATGGACTTATTATGACACACCTGTAATATGATGGACACACCTGTAATATGATGGACTTATTATGACACACCTGTAATATGATGGACACACCTGTAATATGATGGACTTATTATGACACACCTGTAATATGATGGACTTATGACACACTTGTAATATGATGGACACACCTGTAATATTATGGACTTATTCTGACACACCTGTAATATGATGGACACACCTGTAATATGGTGGACTTATTCTGACACACCTGTAATATGATGGACACACCTGTAATATGATGGACTTATTATGACACACCTGTAATATGATGGACACACCTGTAATATGATGGACACACCTGTAATATGGTGGACTTATTATGACACACCTGTAATATGATGGACACACCTGTAATATGATGGACTTATTATGACACACCTGTAATATGATGGACACACCTGTAATATGATGGACTTATTATGACACACCTGTAATATGATGGACTTATTATGACACACCTGTAATATGATAGACTTATTATGACACACCTGTAATATAATGGACTTATGACACACCTGTAATATGATGGACTTATTATGACACACCTGTGATATGATGGACACACCTGTAATATGATGGACTTATTATGACACACCTGTAATATGGTGGACTTATTACGACACACCTGTAATATGATAGACTTATTATGACACACCTGTAATATGATGGACTTATGACACACCTGTAATATGATGGACTTATGACACACCTGTAATATGATGGATACACCTGTAATATGGTGGACTTATTATGACACACCTGTAATATCATGGACTTATTATGACACACCTGTAATATGATGGACTTATTATGACACACCTGTAATATGATGGATACACCTGTAATATGGTGGACTTATTATGACACACCTGTAATATGATGGACTTATGACACGCCTGTAATATGATGGACTTATTATGACACACCTGTAATATGATGGATACACCTGTAATATGGTGGACTTATTATGACACACCTGTAATATGATGGACTTATTATGACACACCTGTAATATGATGGACACACCTGTAATATGATGGACTTATTATGACACACCTGTAATATGATGGACTTATTATGACACACCTGTAATATGATGGATACACCTGTAATATGGTGGACTTAAGACACACCTGTAATATGATGGACTTATTATGACACACCTGTAATATGATGGACTTATGACACACCTGTAATATGATGGACTTATTATGACACACCTGTAATATGATGGACTTATTATGACACACCTGTAATATGATGGACACACCTGTAATATGATGGACACACCTGTAATATGATGGACTTATGACACACCTGTAATATGATGGACACACCTGTAATATGATGGACTTATGACACACCTGTAATATGATGGACACACCTGTAATATGATGGACTTAAGACGCACCTGTGATATGATGGACACACCTGTAATATAATGGACTTATGACACACCTGTAATATGGTGGACTTATTATGACACACCTGTAATATGATGGACACACCTGTAATATGATGGACTTATTATGACACACCTGTAATATGATGGACTTATTATGACACACCTGTAATATGATGGACACACCTGTAATATGATGGACTTATTATGACACACCTGTAATATGATGGACTTATTATGACACACCTGTAATATGATGGACTTATTATGACACACCTGTAATATGATAGACTTATTATGACACACCTGTAATATAATGGACTTATGACACACCTGTAATATGATGGACTTATTATGACACACCTGTAATATGATGGACACACCTGTAATATGATGGACTTATTATGACACACCTGTAATATGGTGGACTTATTACGACACACCTGTAATATGATAGACTTATTATGACACACCTGTAATATGATGGACTTATGACACACCTGTAATATGATGGATACACCTGTAATATGGTGGACTTATTATGACACACCTGTAATATGATGGACTTATTATGACACACCTGTAATATGATGGATACACCTGTAATATGGTGGACTTATTATGACACACCTGTAATATGATGGACTTATTATGACACACCTGTAATATGATGGACACACCTGTAATATGATGGACTTATTATGACACACCTGTAATATGATGGACTTCTTATGACACACCTGTAATATGATGGATACACCTGTAATATGGTGGACTTATTATGACACACCTGTAATATGATGGACTTATTATGACACACCTGTAATATGATGGACTTATTATGACACACCTGTAATATGATGGACTTATTATGACACACCTGTAATATGGTGGACTTATTATGACACACCTGTAATATGATGGACTTATTATGACACACCTGTAATATGATGGATACACCTGTAATATGGTGGACTTAAGACACACCTGTAATATGATGGACTTATTATGACACACCTGTAATATGATGGACTTATGACACACCTGTAATATGATGGACTTATTATGACACACCTGTAATATGATGGACTTATTATGACACACCTGTAATATGATGGACACACCTGTAATATGATGGACACACCTGTAATATGATGGACTTATGACACACCTGTAATATGATGGACACACCTGTAATATGATGGACTTATGACACACCTGTAATATGATGGACACACCTGTAATATGATGGACTTAAGACGCACCTGTGATATGATGGACACACCTGTAATATGATGGACACACCTGTAATATGGTGGACTTATTATGACACACCTGTAATATGATGGACACACCTGTAATATGATGGACTTATTATGACACACCTGTAATATGATGGACTTATTATGACACACCTGTAATATGATGGACACACCTGTAATATGATGGACTTATTATGACACACCTGTAATATGATGGACTTATTATGACACACCTGTAATATGATGGACTTATTATGACACACCTGTAATATGATAGACTTATTATGACACACCTGTAATATAATGGACTTATGACACACCTGTAATATGATGGACTTATTATGACACACCTGTAATATGATGGACACACCTGTAATATGATGGACTTATTATGACACACCTGTAATATGGTGGACTTATTACGACACACCTGTAATATGATAGACTTATTATGACACACCTGTAATATGATGGACTTATGACACACCTGTAATATGATGGATACACCTGTAATATGGTGGACTTATTATGACACACCTGTAATATGATGGACTTATTATGACACACCTGTAATATGATGGATACACCTGTAATATGGTGGACTTATTATGACACACCTGTAATATGATGGACTTATTATGACACACCTGTAATATGATGGACACACCTGTAATATGATGGACTTATTATGACACACCTGTAATATGATGGACTTCTTATGACACACCTGTAATATGATGGATACACCTGTAATATGGTGGACTTATTATGACACACCTGTAATATGATGGACTTATTATGACACACCTGTAATATGATGGACTTATTATGACACACCTGTAATATGATGGACTTATTATGACACACCTGTAATATGGTGGACTTATTATGACACACCTGTAATATGATGGACTTATTATGACACACCTGTAATATGGTGGACTTATTATGACACACCTGTAATATGATGGACTTATGACACGCCTGTAATATGATGGACTTATTATGACACACCTGTAATATGATGGACTTATTATGACACACCTGTAATATGATGGACTTATTATGACACACCTGTAATATGATGGACTTATTATGACACACCTGTAATATGATGGATACACCTGTAATATGATGGACTTATTATGACACACCTGTAATATGATGGACTTCTTATGACACACCTGTAATATGATGGATACACCTGTAATATGATGGACTTATTATGACACACCTGTAATATGATGGACTTATTATGACACACCTGTAATATGATGGACTTATTATGACACACCTGTAATATGATGGACTTATTATGACACACCTGTAATATGGTGGACTTATTATGACACACCTGTAATATGATGGACTTATTATGACACACCTGTAATATGGTGGACTTATTATGACACACCTGTAATATGATGGACTTATGACACGCCTGTAATATGATGGACTTATTATGACACACCTGTAATATGATGGACTTATTATGACACACCTGTAATATGATGGACTTATTATGACACACCTGTAATATGATGGACTTATTATGACACACCTGTAATATGATGGATACACCTGTAATATGATGGACTTATTATGACACACCTGTAATATGGTGGATACACCTGTAATATGGTGGACTTATTATGACACACCTGTAATATGATGGACTTATTATGACACACCTGTAATATGATGGATACACCTGTAATATGGTGGACTTATTATGACACACCTGTAATATGATGGACTTATTATGACACACCTGTAATATGATGGACACACCTGTAATATGATGGACTTATTATGACACACCTGTAATATGATGGATACACCTGTAATATGGTGGACTTATTATGACACACCTGTAATATGATGGACTTATTATGACACACCTGTAATATGATGGACTTATTATGACACACCTGTAATATGATGGACTTATGACACGCCTGTAATATGATGGACTTATTATGACACACCTGTAATATGATGGACTTATGACACGCCTGTAATATGATGGACTTATTATGACACACCTGTAATATGATGGACTTATGACACGCCTGTAATATGATGGACTTATTATGACACACCTGTAATATGATGGATACACCTGTAATATGGTGGACTTATTATGACACACCTGTACACCTGTTTTTGGATTTATGGTCAGGGTAGGAGTGGTGGGAAGGCCAAATCTGCTCCATCTCCACCCCCATCCAGCAGTATCCTATCAGAAGTATCAATGTACACCCCCACCCAGCAATATCATATCAGCAGTATTAATGTACACCCCCATCCAGCAGTATCAATGTACACCCCCACCCAGCAGTATCATATCAGCAGTATGAATGTACACCCCCACCCAGCAGTATCATATCAGCAGTATGAATGTACACCCCCACCCAGCAGTATCATATCAGCAGTATGAATGTACACCCCCACCCAGCAGTATCATATCAGCAGTATGAATGTACACCCCCATCCAGCAGTATCAATGTACACCCCCACCCAGCAGTATCATATCAGCAGTATGAATGTACACCCCCACCCAGCAGTATCATATCAGCAGTATGAATGTACACCCCCATCCAGCAGTATGAATGTACACCCCCACCCAGCAGTATCATATCAGCAGTATGAATGTACACCCCCATCCAGCAGTATCAATGTACACCCCCACCCAGCAGTATCATATCAGCAGTATCAATGTACACCCCCACCCAGCAGTATCATATCAGCAGTATGAATGTACACCCCCACCCAGCAGTATCATATCAGCAGTATGAATGTACACCCCGATCCAGCAGTATCATATCAGAAGTATGAATGTACACCCCCACCCAGCAGTATCATATCAGAAGTATGAATGTACACCCCCATCCAGCAGTATCATATCAGAAGTATGAATGTACACCCCCACCCAGCAGTATCATATCAGAAGTATGAATGTACACCCCCATCCAGCAGTATCATATGTGATCCTGCAGGTTGGAGCTGAGAGTGCCTTTCCTGGACCACAGACTGAGCGCCTACTACCTGTCCCTGCCACCTGAGATGAGGACTCCCAGGGTATACTGTGTGTGATTGAACAGGCGCTGATATCCTAGTCCTCACATGTATCGTACCTGTGAGCAGCACGGCGTGGAGAAGTTCCTTCTGAGGGACGCCTTCAAAGGTCAAAATCTGATCCCTGATGAGATTCTGTGGCGACGTAAAGAGGCCTTCAGTGATGGACTCATGTCTGAGAAGAAGTCCTGGTACATGTTCCTGGAAGACCACCTCGACTCTGTGGTAAGTCTACTCACACACCTCACCTACATCACCTTTGACAGTGTCACAGTATCGCAGTGTGACTAAACTGTAATATGACCATCGTTCATGATAGAAAGATGAGCATGCAGTATCACTTTATTACAGTATCACATTATTATGGAACTGTATTTTGACCATCGTTCATGATAGAAAGATGAGCATACAGTATCACTTTATTACAGTATCATACTATTACGGAACTGTAATTTGACCATCATTCATGATAGAAAGATGAGCATGCAGTATCACTTTATTACAGTATCACATTATTACGGAACTGTAATTTGACCATAGTTCATGATAGAAAGATGAGCATACAGTATCACTTTATTACAGTATCACATTATTATGGAACTGTAATTTGACCATAGTTCATAATAGAAAGATGAGCATAGAGTATCACTTTATTACAGTATCACATTATTACAGTATCACTTTATTACAGAACTGTAATTTGACCATAGTTCATAATAGAAAGATGAGCATACAGTATCACTTTATTACAGTATCACATTATTATGGAACTGTAATTTGACCATAGTTCATAATAGAAAGATGAGCATACAGTATCACTTTATTACAGTATCACATTATTACGGAACTGTAATTTGACCATAGTTCATGATAGAAAGATGAGCATACAGTATCACTTTATTACAGTATCACATTATTACGGAACTGTAATATGACCATCATTCATAATAGAAAGATGAGCATGCAGTATCACTTTATTACAGTATCACATTATTATGGAACTGTAATTTGACCATCGTTCATAATAGAAAGATGAGCATACAGTATCACTTTATTACAGTATCACATTATTACGGAACTGTAATTTGACCATAGTTCATGATAGAAAGATGAGCATACAGTATCACTTTATTACAGTATCACATTATTACGGAACTGTAATTTGACCATCGTTCATGATAGAAAGATGAGCATACAGTATCACTTTATTACAGTATCACATTATTATGGAACTGTAATTTGACCATAGTTCATAATAGAAAGATGAGCATAGAGTATCACTTTATTACAGTATCACATTATTACAGTATCACTTTATTACAGAACTGTAATTTGACCATAGTTCATGATAGAAAGATGAGCATACAGTATCACTTTATTACAGTATCACATTATTATGGAACTGTAATTTGACCATAGTTCATAATAGAAAGATGAGCATACAGTATCACTTTATTACAGTATCACATTATTACGGAACTGTAATTTGACCATAGTTCATGATAGAAAGATGAGCATACAGTATCACTTTATTACAGTATCACATTATTACGGAACTGTAATATGACCATCATTCATAATAGAAAGATGAGCATGCAGTATCACTTTATTACAGTATCACATTATTACGGAACTGTAATTTGACCATAGTTCATGATAGAAAGATGAGCATACAGTATCACTTTATTACAGTATCACATTATTACGGAACTGTAATTTGACCATCGTTCATGATAGAAAGATGAGCATACAGTATCACTTTATTACAGTATCACATTATTATGGAACTGTAATTTGACCATCGTTCATAATAGAAAGATGAGCATACAGTATCACTTTATTACAGTATCACATTATTACGGAACTGTAATTTGACCATCGTTCATGATAGAAAGAGGAGCATGCAGTATCACTTTATTACAGTATCACATTATTATGGAAATGTAATTTGACCATCATTCATGATAGAAAGATGAGCATACAGTATCACTTTATTACAGTATCACATTATTATGGAACTGTAATTTGACCATCGTTCATAATAGAAAGATGAGCATACAGTATCACTTTATTACAGTATCACATTATTACGGAACTGTAATTTGACCATAGTTCATGATAGAAAGATGAGCATACAGTATCACTTTATTACAGTATCACATTATTACGGAACTGTAATTTGACCATCGTTCATGATAGAAAGATGAGCATACAGTATCACTTTATTACAGTATCACATTATTATGGAACTGTAATTTGACCATCGTTCATAATAGAAAGATGAGCATACAGTATCACTTTATTACAGTATCACATTATTACGGAACTGTAATTTGACCATCGTTCATGATAGAAAGATGAGCATACAGTATCACTTTATTACAGTATCACATTATTATGGAACTGTAATTTGACCATAGTTCATAATAGAAAGATGAGCATAGAGTATCACTTTATTACAGTATCACATTATTACAGTATCACTTTATTACAGAACTGTAATTTGACCATAGTTCATGATAGAAAGATGAGCATACAGTATCACTTTATTACAGTATCACATTATTATGGAACTGTAATTTGACCATAGTTCATAATAGAAAGATGAGCATACAGTATCACTTTATTACAGTATCACATTATTACGGAACTGTAATTTGACCATAGTTCATGATAGAAAGATGAGCATACAGTATCACTTTATTACAGTATCACATTATTACGGAACTGTAATATGACCATCATTCATAATAGAAAGATGAGCATGCAGTATCACTTTATTACAGTATCACATTATTATGGAACTGTAATTTGACCATCGTTCATAATAGAAAGATGAGCATACAGTATCACTTTATTACAGTATCACATTATTACGGAACTGTAATTTGACCATAGTTCATGATAGAAAGATGAGCATACAGTATCACTTTATTACAGTATCACATTATTACGGAACTGTAATTTGACCATCGTTCATGATAGAAAGATGAGCATACAGTATCACTTTATTACAGTATCACATTATTATGGAACTGTAATTTGACCATCGTTCATAATAGAAAGATGAGCATACAGTATCACTTTATTACAGTATCACATTATTACGGAACTGTAATTTGACCATCGTTCATGATAGAAAGAGGAGCATGCAGTATCACTTTATTACAGTATCACATTATTATGGAAATGTAATTTGACCATCATTCATGATAGAAAGATGAGCATACAGTATCACTTTATTACAGTATCACATTATTATGGAACTGTAATTTGACCATCGTTCATAATAGAAAGATGAGCATACAGTATCACTTTATTACAGTATCACATTATTACGGAACTGTAATTTGACCATAGTTCATGATAGAAAGATGAGCATACAGTATCACTTTATTACAGTATCACATTATTACGGAACTGTAATTTGACCATCGTTCATGATAGAAAGATGAGCATACAGTATCACTTTATTACAGTATCACATTATTATGGAACTGTAATTTGACCATCGTTCATAATAGAAAGATGAGCATACAGTATCACTTTATTACAGTATCACATTATTACGGAACTGTAATTTGACCATCGTTCATGATAGAAAGAGGAGCATGCAGTATCACTTTATTACAGTATCACATTATTATGGAAATGTAATTTGACCATCATTCATGATAGAAAGATGAGCATACAGTATCGCAGTATGACTATTACAGTATCACATTATTACGGAACTGTAATATGACCATCATTCATAATAGAAAGATGAGCATACAGTATCACTTTATTACAGTATCACATTATTACGGAACTGTAATTTGACCATAGTTCATGATAGAAAGATGAGCATACAGTATCACTTTATTACAGTATCACATTATTACGGAACTGTAATATGACCATCATTCATAATAGAAAGATGAGCATGCAGTATCACTTTATTACAGTATCACATTATTATGGAACTGTAATTTGACCATCGTTCATAATAGAAAGATGAGCATACAGTATCACTTTATTACAGTATCACATTATTATGGAACTGTAATTTGACCATAGTTCATAATAGAAAGATGAGCATACAGTATCACTTTATTACAGTATCACATTATTACGGAACTGTAATTTGACCATCGTTCATGATAGAAAGATGAGCATACAGTATCATTTTATTACAGTATCACATTATTATGGAACTGTAATTTGACCATCGTTCATAATAGAAAGATGAGCATACAGTATCACTTTATTACAGTATCACATTATTACGGAACTGTAATTTGACCATCATTCATGATAGAAAGATGAGCATACAGTATCACTTTATTACAGTATCACATTATTACGGAACTGTAATTTGACCATCGTTCATGATAGAAAGAGGAGCATGCAGTATCACTTTATTACAGTATCACATTATTATGGAACTGTAATTTGACCATCATTCATGATAGAAAGATGAGCATACAGTATCGCAGTATGACTTTATTACAGTATCACATTATTACGGAACTGTAATTTGACCATAGTTCATGATAGAAAGATGAGCATACAGTATCACTTTATTACAGTATCACATTATTACGGAACTGTAATTTGACCATCATTCATGATAGAAAGATGAGCATACAGTATCACTTTATTACAGTATCACATTATTATGGAACTGTAATTTGACCATCGTTCATGATAGAAAGATGAGTATACAGTATCACTTTATTACAGTATCACATTATTATGGAACTGTAATTTGACCATCGTTCATAATAGAAAGATGAGCATACAGTATCGCAGTATCACTTTATTACAGTATCACATTATTACGGAACTGTAATTTGACCATCGTTCATGATAGAAAGATGAGTATACAGTATCACTTTATTACAGTATCACATTATTATGGAACTGTAATTTGACCATCGTTCATGATAGAAAGATGAGTATACAGTATCACTTTATTACAGTATCACATTATTATGGAACTGTAATTTGACCATCGTTCATAATAGAAAGATGAGCATACAGTATCGCAGTATCACTTTATTACAGTATCACATTATTACGGAACTGTAATATGACCATCATTCATAATAGAAAGATGAGCATGCAGTATCACTTTATTACAGTATCACATTATTATGGAACTGTAATTTGACCATCGTTCATAATAGAAAGATGAGCATACAGTATCGCAGTATCACTTTATTACAGTATCACATTATTACGGAACTGTAATTTGACCATCGTTCATGATAGAAAGATGAGCATACAGTATCACTTTATTACAGTATCACAATATTACGGAACTGTATTTTGACCATTGTTCATAATAGAAAGATGAGCATACAGTATCGCAGTATCACTTTATTACAGTATCACATTATTACAGAACTGTAATTTGACCATCGTTCATAATAGAAAGATGAGCGTACAGTATCGCAGTATCACTTTACTACAGTATCACATTATTACGGAGCTGTAATTTGACCATCGTTCATGATAGAAAGATGAGCATGCAGTATCACTTTATTACAGTATCACATTATTACGGAACTGTAATTTGACCATAGTTCATGATAGAAAGATGAGCATACAGTATCACTTTATTACAGTATCACATTATTACGGAACTGTAATTTGACCATCATTCATAATAGAAAGATGAGCATGCAGTATCACTTTATTACAGTATCACATTATTACGGAACTGTAATTTGACCATCGTTCATGATAGAAAGATGAGCATGCAGTATCCCTTTATTACAGTATCACATTATTATGGAACTGTAATTTGACCATCATTCATGATAGAAAGATGAGCATACCGTATCGCAGTATGACTTTATTACAGTATCACATTATTACGGAACTGTAATTTGACCATCGTTCATAATAGAAAGATAAGCGTACAGTATCGCAGTATCACTTTATTACAGTATCACATTATTATGGAACTGTAATTTGACCATCGTTCATGATAGAAAGATGAGCATACAGTATCACT
This sequence comes from Nerophis ophidion, assembly GCF_033978795.1. Lineage (NCBI taxonomy): Eukaryota > Metazoa > Chordata > Actinopteri > Syngnathiformes > Syngnathidae > Nerophis > Nerophis ophidion. The sequence goes on along the minus strand of NC_084631.1, from coordinate 39,985,321 downwards.
TTATTACAGTATCACATTATTACGGAGCTGTAATTTGACCATCGTTCATGATAGAAAGATGAGCATGCAGTATCACTTTATTACAGTATCACATTATTACGGAACTGTAATTTGACCATAGTTCATGATAGAAAGATGAGCATACAGTATCACTTTATTACAGTATCACATTATTACGGAACTGTAATTTGACCATAGTTCATGATAGAAAGATGAGCATACAGTATCACTTTATTACAGTATCACATTATTATGGAACTGTAATTTGACCATAGTTCATGATAGAAAGATGAGCATACAGTATCACTTTATTACAGTATCACTATGTGACAAAACTGTAATTTGACCATCCTTCATGATAGAAAGATGAGCATACAGTATCGCAGTATCACTTTATTACAGTATCACATTATTACGGAACTGTAATTTGACCATCGTTCATAATAGAAAGATGAGCATACAGTATCGCAGTATCACTTTATTACAGTATCACATTATTACAGAACTGTAATTTGACCATCGTTCATATTAGAAAGATGAGCATGCAGTATCACTTTATTACAGTATCACATTATTACGGAACTGTAATTTGACCATCATTCATAATAGAAAGATGAGCATACAGTATCACTTTATTACAGTATCACATTATTACGGAACTGTAATTTCACCATTGTTCATGATAGAAAGATGTGCATACAGTATCGCAGTATCACTTTACTACAGTATCAAATTATTACGGAACTGTAATTTGACCATCGTTCATAATAGAAAGATGAGCATACATTATCGCAGTATCACTTTATTACAGTATCACAGTGTGACGGAACTGTAATTTGACCATCGTTCATAATAGAAAGATGAGCATACAGTATCGCAGTATCACTTTATTACAGTATCACATTATTACGGAACTGTAATTTGACCATTGTTCATAATAGAAAGATGAGCATACAGTATCGTGGTGTCACTTTATTACAGTATCACATTATTACAGTATCACAGTACCACAGTATCACAGTACCACAGTATCACAGTATGAGAGAACTGTAATGTGACCATTATTCATAATAGAAAGATGAGCATATCGTATCGAAGTATCACCTTCCTACAGTATCACATAACTATGGAGCAATAACTGCATCATGGGACCCACTTTCAAAATAGAAAGATGAGCAAACAGTATCACACGACTACAGTATAGCAACACCACAGTATCACAGAAGTATAAAGTGATATCTGCATCAGATGACCAACTTTCGAAAGAGAAGGATTATCAATAGTAAGGCAGTATCATAATATGTGATACCGAAACTGTAAAGTGATAACTGTCATTTGGCCAAATCTCACAATACATAGATGAGCAAATACTATTACAGTATCACAGCATAGCAATATCACAGTATTAAAGTATCACAGCATAGCAATATCACAGTATTAAAGTATCACAGCATAGCAATATTACAGTATCACAGCATAGCAATATCACAGTATTAAAGTATCGCAGCATAGCAATATTACAGTATCACAACATATCAATATTACAGTATCACAACATAGCAATATCACAGTATTAAAGTATCACAACATATCAATATTACAGTATCACAACATAGCAATATCACAGTATTAAAGTATCACAGCATAGCAATATTACAGTATCACAACATATCAATATTACAGTATCACAGCATAGCAATATCACAGTATTAAAGTATCACAGCATAGCAATATTACAGTATCACAACATAGCAATATCACAGTATTAAAGTATCACAGCATAGCAATATTACAGTATCACAACATAGCAATATCACAGTATTAAAGTATCACAGCATAGCAATATTACAGTATCACAGCATAGCAATATCACAGTATTAAAGTATCACAGCATAGCAATATCACAGTATTAAAGTATCGCAGCATAGCAATATTACAGTATCACAACATAGCAATATCACAGTATTAAAGTATCACAGCATAGAAATATTACAGTATCACAACACAGCAATATCACAGTATTAAAGTATCACAGCATAGCAATATTACAGTATCACAGCATAGCAATATCACAGTATTAAAGTATTACAGCATAGCAATATCACAGTATTAAAGTATTGCAGCATAGCAATATCACAGTTTTAAAGTATCACAGCATAGCAATATTACAGTATCGCAGTATAGCAATATCACAGTATTAAAGTATCACAGCATAGCAATATTACAGTATCACAGCATAGCAATATCACAATATTAAAGTATCACAGCATAGCAATATTACAGTATCACAACATAGCAATATCACAATATTAAAGTATCACAGCATAGCAATATTACAGTATCACAGCATAGCAATATCACAGTATTAAAGTATCACAGCATAGCAATATCACAGTTTTAAAGTATCACAGCATAGCAATATTACAGTATCGCAGTATAGCAATATCACAGTATTAAAGTATCACAGCATAGCAATATTACAGTATCACAGCATAGCAATATCACAATATTAAAGTATCACAGCATAGCAATATTACAGTATCACAACATAGTAATATCACAATATTAAAGTATCACAGCATAGCAATATTACAGTATCACAGCATAGCAATATCACAGTATTAAAGTATCACAGCATAGCAATATTACAGTATCACTACATAGCAATATCACAATATTAATGTATCACAGCATAGCAATAATACAGTATCACAGCATAGCAATATCACAGTATTAAAGTATCACAACATAGCAATATCACAGTTATAAAGTATCACACCATAGCAATATGACAGTTATAAAGTATCACAGCATAGCAATATCACAGTATTAAAGTATCACAACATAGCAATATCACAGTATTAAAGTATCACAGCATAGCAATATCACAATATTAAAGTATCACAGCATAGCAACATTACAGTATCACAGCATAGCAATATCACAGTTATAAAGTATCACAGCATAGCAATAATACAGTATCACAGCATAGCAATATCACAGTATTAAAGTATCACAGCATAGCAATATCACAATATTAAAGTATCACAGCATAGCAACATTACAGTATTACAGCATAGCAATATCACAGTTATAAAGTATCACAGCATAGCAATATCACAGTATTAAAGTATCACAGCATAGCAATATCACAGTTATAAAGTATCACAGCATAGCAATATCACAGTATTAAAGTATCACAGCATAGCAATATTACAGTATCACAACATAGCAATATCACAAGAATAAAGTATCACAGCATAGCAATATTACAGTATCACAACATAGTAATATCACAGTATTAAAATATTACAGTATCACAGCATAGCAATATCGCAATATTACAGTATCACTGCATAGCAATATCACAGTATTAAAGTATCACAGCATAGCAATATTACAGTATCACTGCATAGCAATATCACAGTATTAAAGTATCACAGCATAGCAATATTACAGTATCACAACATAGCAATATCACAGTATTAAAGTATTACAGTATCACAGCATAGCAATATCGCAATATTACAGTATCACTGCATAGCAATATCACAGTATTAACGTATCACAGCATAGCAATATTACAGTATCACAGCATAGCAATATCACAGTATTAAAGTATCACACCATAGCAATATCACACGAATAAAGTATCACAGCATAGCAATATTACAGTATCACAACATAGTAATATCACAGTATTAAAGTATTACAGTATCACAGTGTAGCAATATCACAGTATTAAAGTATCACAGCATAGCAAAAATACAGTATCACAGCATAGCTATATTACAGTATCACAACATAGCAATATCACAGTATTAAAGTATTACAGTATCACAGCATAGCAATATCGCAATATTACAGTATCACTGCATAGCAATATCACAGTATTAAAGTATCACAGCATAGCAATATTACAGTATCACAACATAGCAATATCACAGTATTAAAGTATTACAGTATTACAGCATAGCAATATCACAGTATTAAAGTATCACAGCATAGCAATATCACACGAATAAAGTATCACAGCATAGCAATATTACAGTATCACAACATAGTAATATCACAGTATTAAAGTATTACAGTATCACAGCATAGCAACATTACAGTATCACAGCATAGCAATATCACAGTATTAAAGTATCACAGCATAGCAATATCACACGAATAAAGTATCACAGCATAGCAATATTACAGTATCACAACATAGTAATATCACAGTATTAAAGTATTACAGTATCACAGCATAGCAACATTACAGTATCACAGCATAACAATATCACAATATTAAAGTATCACAGCATAGCAATATCCCAGTATTAATGTATCACATCCATCCATCCATTTTCTACCGCTTATTCCCTTTCGGGGTCGCGGGGGGCGCTGGCGCCTATCTCAGCTACAATCGGGCCGAAGGCAGGATACACCCTGGACAAGTCGCCACCTCATCGCAGGGCCAACACAGATAGACAGACAACATTCACACTCACATTCACACACTAGGGACCATTTAGTGTTGCCAATCAACCTATCCCCAGGTGCATGTCTTTGGAGGTGGGAGGAAGCCGGAGTACCCAGAGGGAACCCATGCAAACTCCACACAGAAAGATCCCGAGCCTGGATTTGAACCCAGGACTGCAGGAACTTCGTATTGTGAGGCAGACGCACTAACCCCTCTGCCACCGTGAAGCCCTTAATGTATCACAGCATAGCAATATCACAGTATTAAAGTATCACAGCATAGCAATATTACAGTATCACAGCATAGCAATATCACAATATTAAAGTATCACAGCATAGCAATATCACAATATTAAAGTATCACAGCATAGCAATATCACAATATTAAAGTATCACAGCATAGCAATATTACAGTATTACAGCATAGCAATATCACAGTTATAAAGTATCACAGCATAGCAATAATACAGTATCACAGCATAACAATATCACAATATTACAGTATCACAGCATAGCAATATCACAATAATACAGTATCACAGCATAACAATATCACAATATTACAGTATCACAGCATAGCAATATCACAGTTATAAAGTATCACAGCATAGCAATAATACAGTATCACAGCATAGCAATATCACAATATTACAGCATAGCAATATTACAGTATTAAAGTATCACAGCATAGTAATATCACAGTATTAAAGTATTACAGTATCACAGCGTAGCAATATCACAGTATTAATGTATCACAGAACTGTAAAGTGCATCATTTGTGCAACATTCATACAAGATAGATGAGTAAATATGAGTACCGTCAATAAAATGTGGGTGTAGTCAATAAAGTGTGTGTGTGTGTGTGTGTGTGTGTGTGTGTGTGTGTGTGTGTGTGAGGTGAGCGAGGAGCAGCTGGCCAAGGCAGAGGAGAATTGCACCCACAACCGTCCTCACACCAAAGAAGCGTGCTTCTACCGGCAGGTGTTTGACACACACTTTCCTGGTCGTGCTGACTTGCTTCCTCACTTCTGGATGCCTCGCTGGATTCCTGCCAACGACCCCTCAGATCGCACGCACGCCGTCTACAAGCTCAACTCCAACCACTGAGCAAGTACTACTTCTTTACTACTACTTAATAGTAGCACCAATGCTAAAACATCAATATAATACATGATAGTCCAGCGGCCTGTTCTAAAAATAGCTCAAATAGCAGCACTTACCAGTGAGCTGCCTCTATTTTTAAAATTGCATTTATTTACTAGCAAGCTGGCCTCACTTTGCTCGACATTTTTAATTCTAAGAGAGACAAAACTCAAATAGAATTTGAAAATCCAAGAAAATATTTTAAAGACTTGGTCTTCACTTGTTAAAAAGGAATTAATTCATTTTTTTACTTTGCCTCTTATAACTTTCAGAAAGACATTTTTAGAGAAAAAATACAAGAATTTGAAATAAGATTTAAATTTGATTCCACGGATTTTCTAGATTTGCCAGAATAATATTTTTGAATTTTAATCATAATCGGTTAGAAGAAATATTTCACAAATATTCTTCGTTGAAAAAACAGAAGCTAAAATGAAGAATTAAATTAAAATGTATTTATTATTCTTTACAATAAAAAAAAAAAATACTTGAACAATAATTAAAACTGACAGGAAAGAAAAGGAAGGAATTTAAAAGGTAAAAAAGTATATGTGTTCAAAAATCCTAAAATCATTTTTAAGGTTGTATTTTTTCTCAAATTGTCATTCTTAAAGTTATAAGAAGCAAAGTAAAGAAATGAATTACTTTATTTAAACAAGTGAAGACCAAGTCTTTAAAATATTTTCTTGGATTTTCAAATTCTATTTGAGTTTTGTCTCTCTTAGAATTAAAAATGTCCAGCAAAGCGACACCAGCTTGCTAGTAAATAAATACAATTTAAAAAATAGAGGCAGCTCACTGGTAAGTGCTGCTATTTGAGCTATTTTTAGAACAGGCCATCCCTAATATAGATGCTAAAACATCAATATAATACATACGAGTGAGGAAGGATGGATGGATGGAGAGAGAGAGAGAGAGAGAGAAAGAGAGAGAGAATACATTCATTCATACTATCATACATTCATACATTCATTCATACTAACATACATTCATTCACACTATCATACATTCATACATACCATCATACATTTAATCATTCTATCATACATACATTCATTCATACTTTCATACATTCATACATACATCATACATTCATACATTCATTCATTTTATCATGCATACATTTATTAATACTATCATACATTCATACATTCATTAATTTTATCATACATTCATTCATACTATCATACATTCATTCATACTATCATACATCCATGCATTCATTCATTCTATCATACATACATTCATTCATCCTATCATACTTTCATTAATACTATCATACATACATTCATTCATACTATCATACATACATTCATACATTCATTCATACTATCATACATTTATTCATACTATCATACATACATACATTCATTCATACTATCATACGTTTATTCATACTATCATACATACATACATACATTCATTCATACTATCATACATACATTCATACTATCATACAGTCATACATACTAGCATTCATACATTCATTCATACTATCATACATACATACATACATTCATACTATCATACATTCATATAATAATACTATCATACATTCATACATACATTCTTTCATACTATCATACATTCATTCATACATTCATTCATACTATCATACATTCATTCATACTATCATACAGTCATACATACTAGCATTCATACATTCATTCATACTATCATACATACATACATACATTCATACTATCATACATTCATATAATCATACTATCATACATTCATACATACATTCTTTCATACTATCATACATTCATTCATACATTCATTCATACTATCATACATTCATTCATACTATCATACATTCATTCATACAATCATATATTCATACATTCATTCATACTATCATACATTCATTCTTTCATACTGTCATACATACATACATTCATACTATCATATATACATACATTCATACATTCATTTATACTATCATACACACATTCATACTATCATACAAACATACATTCATTCATTCATACTATCATGCATACATTTATACTATCATGCATACATTCATTCATACTATCATACATTCATTCATTCATACTATCATTCATACATTCATTCATACTATCATACATTCATACTATCATACATACATTCATACTGTGATACATACATACATTCATAACATTCATTCATTCTATCATACATACATTCATACTATCATACATACACTCACACTATCATACATACATACATTCATTCATACTATCATACATTCATTCATTCATACTATCATACATACATTCATACTATCATACATTCATTCATACATTCATTCATACTATCATACATTCATTCATTCATACTATCATACATTCATTCATGCATTCATTCATACAATCATATATTCATACATTCATTCATACTATCATACATTCATTCTTTCATACTGTCATACATACATTCATACATACATACATTCATACATTCATATATACATACATTCATACATTCATTTATACTATCATACACACATTCATACTATCATACAAACATACATTCATTCATTCATACTATCATGCATACATTCATACTATCATGCATACATTCATTCATACTATCATACATTCATTCATTCATACTATCATACATACATTCATACATTCATTCATACTATCATACATTCATACTATCATACATACATTCATACTGTGATACATACATACATTCATAATAACATTCATTCATTCTATCATACATACATTCATACTATCATACATACACTCATACTATCATACATACATACATTCATTCATACTATCATACATTCATTCATTCATACCATCATACATACATTCATACTATCATACATTCATACATTCATTCATACTATCATACATTCATTCATTCATACTATCATACATACATTCATTCATACTATCATACATTCATACTATCATACATGCATTCATACTATCATACATTCATTCATACTACCATGCATACATTCACACTCATATATTCATTCATACTATCATTCATTCATTCATTCATACTATCATACATACATTCATACTATCATACATACATACATTCATACATTCATTCATACTATCATACGTACATTCATACTATCATACATACATTCATTCATAACATTCATTCATTCATGCTATCATACATACATCCATGCTATCATGGATGTATGTACATACATTCATTCTATAATACATACATACATTCATTCATACTATCATACATACATTCATACTATCATACAAACATTCATACATACATACATTCATTCATACTATCATACATACATTCATACTATCATACAAACATTCATACATACATACATTCATTCATACTATCATACATACATTCATACTATCATACATATATTCATTCATTCATTGTATCATACATACATTCATACATTCGTTCATACTATCATACATTCATTTATTCATACTATCATACATACATTCATACATTCATTCATACTATCATACATTCATTCTTTCATACTGTCATGCATACATTAATTCATACTATCAAAAATTCATACTATCATACATACATTCATTCATACTATCCTACATTCATACTATCATACATTCATACCATCAGACATACATACATTTTTTCATACTATCATACATACATGCATTCATTCATACAATCATACATTCATAGTATCATACATACATACATACATTCATTCATACTATCATACTATCACACATTGATACATACATTCATTCAAACTATCATACATTCATATTATATTCATACATTCATTCATACTATCATACATTTATTCATTCATATTATCATACATACATACATTCATTTATACTATCATACATACATAGTCATTTATACTATCATACATTCATTCATTCATACTATCATACATTCATTCATACTATCATACATACATACATTCATTCATTCATACTATCATACATACATACATTCATTCATTCATTCATACTATCATACAGTCATTCATTCATACTATCATACATACATACATTCATTCAAACTATCATACATTCATATTATATTCATACATTCATTCATACTATCATACATTTATACTATCATACATTCATTCATTCATACTGTCATACATACATTCATACTATCATACATACATTCATTCATACTATCACACATTTATTCATTCATACTATCATACATACATTCACACTATCATACATACATTCATTCAGACTATCATACATTCATTCATCCATACTATCATACATACATACAAGCATTCATTCATACTATCATACATTCATTCATTCATTCATATTATCATACCTACATTCATAATATCATACATACATTCATTCATTTATACTATCATACATACATACATTTATTCATACATCATACATTCATACCATCATGCATACATACATACATACATATATTCATTCATACTATCATACATACATTCATTCATACTGTCATGCATACATTCATAATATCATAAATTCATACTATCATACATACATACATTCCTTCATACTATCCTACATTCATACTATCATACATTCATACCATCATACATACATACATTCATTCATACTATCATACATACATGCATTTATTCATACACCATACATTCATACCATCATGCATACATACATACATATATTCAATCATACTATCATACATTCATACATACATTCATTCATACTATCCCACATTCATACTATCATACATTCATACCATAAGACATACATACATTCATTCATACTATTATACATACATGCATTCATTCATACAATCATACATCTAAACTAACATACATACATTCATTCATACTATCACACATTCATACATACATTCATTCATACTATCATACATTCATATTATCATACATACATTCATTCATACTCTCATACATACATTCATACTATCATGCATTTATACTATCATACATTCATACTAACATACATTCATAATAACATACATACATTCATTCATACATACATACATTCATTCATACTATTATACATTCATACTATCATACATTCATTTATACCATCATACATTCATACTATCATACATACATACATACATTCATTCATACTATCATACATACATGCATACCTTTATTCATACTATCATACATTCATACCATCATACATTCATACATTAATTCATTCATACCATCACACATTCATAGTATCATAAATTCATACTATCATGCATACATTCATATTTCATACATACATTCATTCATTCATACTATCATACATACATTCATACTGTCATACATACATACATTCATAATAACATTCATTCATTCATGCTATCATACATACATTCATACTATCATATATACATACATACATTCATTCATTCATACTATCATACATACATTCATACTATCATTAATTCATATATTCATTCATACTACCATACATACAGTCATACTATCATACATACATATAGTCATTCATACTATCATACATTTATACTATCATACATACATTCGTATTATCATACATTCATACATACATTCATTCATACTATCATACATTAATTCATACTATCATACATTCATTCATATTGCATACATACATACATTCATTCATTCATACTATCATACATACATACATTCATTCAAACTATCATACATTCATATTATATTCATACATTCATTCATACATCATACATTTATTCATTCATACTATCATACATACATTCATACTATCATACATACATACATTCATTTATACTATCATACATTCATTCATTCATACTGTCATACATACATTCATACTATCATACATACATACATACATTCATTCATACTATCATACATACATTCGTATTATCATACATTCATACATTCATTCATACTATCATACATTCATTCATACTATCATGCATACATTCATATTACATACATACATACATTCATTCATACTATCATACATACATACATTCATATTATATTCATACATTCATTCATACTATCATATATTTATTCATTCATACTATCATACATACATTCATACTATCATACATAAATACATTCATTTATACTATCATACATTCATTCATTCATACTGTCATACATACATTCATACTATCATACATACATTCATTCATACTATCATACATTTATTCATTCATACTGTCATACATACATTCACACTATCATACATACATTCATTCAGACTATCATACATTAATTCATCCATACTATCATACATACATACAAACATTCTTACATTCATTCATACTATCATACATTAATTCATTCATTCATATTATCATACCTACATTCATACTATCATACATACATTCATTCATTTATACTATCATACATACATACATTTATTCATACATCATACATTCATACCATCATGCATACATACATACATACATACATATATTCATTCATACTATCATACATTCATACATACATTCATTCATACTATCATGCATACATTAATTCATACTATCATACATTCATACTATCATACATACATTCATTCATACTATCCTATATTCATACTATCATACATTCATACCATAAGACATACATACATTCATTCATACTATCATACATACATGCATTCATTCATACAATCATACATCCAAACTAACATACATACATTCATTCATACTATCACACATTCATACATACATTCATTCATACTATCATACATTCATATTATCATACAAACATTCATTCATACTCTCATACATACATTTATACTATCATGCATTTATACTATCATACATTCATACTATCATACATTCATACTAACATTCATTCATCCATACATACATTCATTTATACCATCATACATTCATACTATCATACATCCATACATACATTCATTTATACCATCATACATTCATACTATCATACATACATACATACATTCATTCATACTATCATACATACATTCATTCATACTATCATACATACATGCATACCTTTATTCATACTATCATACATTCATACCATCATACATTAATTCATTCATACCATCATACATTCATACTATCATACATACTGTACATACATTCATTCATACTATCATACATTCATACTATCATAAATTCATACTATCATGCATACATTCATATTTCATACATACATACATTCATTCACTCATACTATCATACATACATTCATACTGTCATACATACATACATTCATAATAACATTAATTCATTCATGCTATCATACATACATTCATACTATCACACATACATACATACATTCATTCATTCATACTATCATACATACATTCATACTATCATTAATTCATATATTCATTCATACTATCATACATACATAAATTCATTCATACTATCATACATTCATTCATACTATCAGACATTAATTCATACTATCATGCATACATTAATATTACATACATACATACATTCATTCATTCATACTATCATACATACATACATTCCTACTATCATGCATACATACATTCATACTATCATACATACATACATTCATACTATCATACATTCATTCATTCCATCATACATACATTCATACTATCATGCATACATTCATACTATAATACATTCATTCATTCATACTATCATACATACATTCATACTATCATACATACATTCATTCAGACTATCATACATTCATTCATCCATACTATCATACATACATACATACATCCATACATTCGTACATTCATTCATACTATCATACATTCATTCATTCATACCATCATACGTACATTCATACTATCATACATACGTTCATTAATAATAACATTCATTCCTTCATGCTATCATACAAATATTCATACTATCATACATACATATATTCATTCATTTTATCATACATTCATACATTCATACTATCATACATACATTCATTCAGACTATCATACATTCATTCATCCATACCATCATACATACATACATACATTTGTACATTCATTCATACTATCATACATTCATTCATCCTATCATACATACATATATTCATTCATTTTATCATACATTCATTCATTCATACTATCATACATACATTCATACTATCATACATATATACATTCATTCATATTATCATACATTCATTCATTCATAGTATCATACATACATTCATACTATCATACAAACATTCATACATACATACATTCATAAATTCATTCATACTATCATACATATATTCATTCATTGTTTCATATATTCATTAATACTATCATACATTCATTCATCCATACTATCATACATACATTCATACTATCCTACATACATACATTCATTTATACCATCATACATTCATACTG
>NC_084631.1:39921435-39956435 GCF_033978795.1 Nerophis ophidion | reverse complement strand
TTTTTTTTAATTATTATTTATTACTCTCTGTAGAACATTAAAATGATTTAGGTAGCCCTTTTTGTCTTTTTATTATTATTTATTACTCTCTGTAAAATAAAAAATCAAATGATTTAGGTAGCCCTCTGTCTTTTTAGTATTATTTATTACTCTCAGTAAAAACATTTAAAATTATTTAGGTAGTACTTTTTGTCTTTTTTAGTATTATTTATTACTCAGTAGATGATTTAGGTAGCCCTTTTTGTCTTTTTTTTTTAAATTATTATTTATTAATCTCTGTAAAAACATTTCAAATGATTTAGGAAGCCCTTTAAAAAAATATTATTTATTACTCTCTGTAAAAACATTTCAAATGATTTAGGTATCCCTTTTTATCTTTTTTTAATTATTATTATTTATTACTGTCTGTAAAAACATTTAAAATGATTTAGGTAGCCTTTTCGTCTTTTTTAGTATTATTTATTACTCTCAGTAAAAACATTTGAAATGATTTAGGCAGTCCTTTTTGTCTTTTTAAATTATTATTATTTATTACTGTCGGTAAAAACATTTAAAATGATTTAGGTAGCCCTTTTTGTCTTTATTATTATTTATTACTCCCTGCAAAAACATTTACAATTTTTTAGGTCGCCCTTTTTGTCTTTTTTTAGAATTGTTATTTATTACTCTCTGTAAAAACATTTAACATTATTTAGATAGCCCTTTTTGTTTTTTATATTATTATTATTATTTATTACTGTCTGTAAAAACATTTAAAATGATTTAGGTAAGCCTTTTTGTCTTTTTTAGTATTAATTCATACTTTCAGTAAAAACATTTAAAATGATTTAAGAAGCCCTTTTAGTCTTTTTAAAATAATATTATTTATTATTCTCTGTAAAAACATTTAAAATGTTTTAGGTAGCTCTTTTAGTCTTTCTTATTAATAAGTATTACTCTCTGTAAAAACATTTAAAATTATTTAGGTAGCCCTTTGTCTTTTTTTTAAAATTATTATTTATTACTCTCTGTAAATTTTTTTAAAATTATTTAGGTAATCCTTTTTGTCTTTCTTATTATTATTTATTACTCTCTGTAAAAACATTTAAAATGACTTAGGTAGCCCTTTTTGTCTTTATTATTATTATTATTATTATTTATTACTCTCCGTAAAACATTTAAAATGATTTAGGTAGCCCTTTTTGTCTTTTTTTTATTATTATTTATTACTGTCTGTAAAAATATTTAAAATGATTTAGGTAGCCCTTTTTGTCTTTTTTTATTATTATTTATTACTGTCTGTAAAAACATTTAAAATGATTTAGGTAGCCCTTTTTGTCTTTTATTATTATTATTATTTATTACTCTCTGTAAAAACATTTAAAATGATTTAGGTACCCCTTTTTGTCTTTTTTCTATTATTATTATTTATTATTCTCTATAGAAACATTTAAAATGATTAAGGTAGCCCTTTTGTCTTTTTTATTATTATTATTTATTACTCTCTGTAAAAACATTTAAATGATTTAGGTAGCCCTGTTTGTCTTTTTTGTTATTCTTATTTATTACTCTCAGTAAAAACATTTAAAATGATTTAGGTAGCCCTTTTTGTCTTTTTTAAAGTATTATTTATTACTGTCTGCAACAACATTTAAAATTATTTAGGTAAAATGATTTAGGTAGCCCTTTTTGTCTTTTTTATTGTTATTTATTACTCTCAATAAAAACATTTAAAATGATTTAGGTAGCCCTTTTTGTCTTTTTTTATTACTATTTATTACTCTCTGTAAAACATAAAAATTATTTAGGTAGCCCTTTTTGTTTTTTTTCTATTATTATTATTATTTATTACTCTCTGAAAAAACATTTGAAACGATTTAGGTAGCCCTTTTTGTCTTTTTTAAATTATTATTTATTACTGTCTGCAACAACATTTAAAATGATTTAAGTAAAATGATTTAGGTAGCCCTTTTTATTGTTATTTATTACTCTCAATAACATTTTTTAAAATAATTTAGGTAGCCCTTTCTGTCTTTTTTTATTACTATTTATTACTCTCTGTAAAACATAAAAATGATTTAGGTAGCCCCTTTTGTTTTTTTTCTATTATTATTATTTATTACTCTCTGAAAAAACATTTGAAATGATTTATGTAGCCCTTTTAGTCTTTCTTCTTCTGATTATGTATTACTTTCTTTATAAACATTTCAAATGATTTAAGTAGCCCTTTTTGTTTTTTTATTATTATTATTTATTACTCTCAGTAAAAACATTTAAAATGATTTAGGTAGCCCCTTTTGTCTTTTTTTATTATTATTATTTATTACTCTCAGTAAAAACATTTAATATTATTTCGGTAGCCCTTTTTGTCTTTTTTTATTATCATTATTTATTACTCTCAGTAAAAACATTTAAAATTTTTCGGTAACCCTTTTTGTCTTTTTTTATTATTATTATTTATTACTCTCAGTAAAAACATTTGAAATGATTTAGGCACTCGTTTTTGTCTTTTTTAATTATTATTATTTATTACTGTCGCTAAAAACATTTAAAATGATTTAGGTAGCCCCTTTTGTCTTTTTTTATTATTATTTATTACTCTCAGTAAAAACATTTAATATTATTTCGGTAGCCCTTTTTGTCTTTTTTTATTATTATTATTTATTACTCTCAGTAAAAACATTTAAAATTATTTCGGTAACCCTTTTTGTCTTATTATTATTTATTACTCTCAGTAAAAACATTTGAAATGATTTAGGCACTCGTTTTTGTCTTTTTTAATTATTATTATTTATTACTGTCGCTAAAAACATTTAAAATGATTTAGGTAGCCCTTTTTGTCTTTATTATTATTTATTACTCGCTGTAAAAATATTTACAATTATTTAGGTCGCCCTTTTTGTCTTTTTTTAGAATTGTTATTTATTACTCTCTGTAAAAACATTTAAAATGATTTAGGTAGCCCTTTTTGTTTTTTATATTATTATTATTTATTACTCTCAGTAAAAACATTTAAAATTATTTCGGTAACCGGTTTTATCTATTTTATTACTATTATTTATTACTCTCTGTAAAAACATTTAAAATGATTAGGTAGCCCTTTTTGTCTTTTTTATTATTGACTACTCTCTGTAAAGAATTTAAAATGATTCAGGTATCCCTTTTTGTCTTTCTCTTTATTATTATTTATTACTCTCTGTAAAAACATAAAAACTGATTCAGGTAGCCCTTTTTTGTTATTATTATTATTTATTACTCTCTGTAAAAACATTTAAAAGGATTAAGGTAGACGTTTTTGTCTTTTTTATTATAATTTATTACTCTCAATAAAACATTTAAAATTATTTAGGTAGCCCTTTTTGTCTTTTTTTATTATTATTATTATTTATTACTCTGTGTAAAAACATTTAAAACGATTTAGGTAGTCCTTTTTTGTCTTTATTATTATTATTATTATTAATATTATTCACAGTTTCATGTTAGACCCGCTCGACATCCATTGCTTTCCTCCTCTCCAAGGTTCTCATAGTCATCATTGTCACCGACGTCCCACTGGGTGTGAGTTTTCCTTGCCCTTATGTGGGCCTACCGAGGATGTCGTAGTGGTTTGTGCAGCCCTTTGAGACACTAGTGATTTAGGGCTATATAAGTAAACATTGATTGATTATTTATTACTCCCAGTAAAAAAATTAAAATTATTTAGGTAGCCCTTTTTTGTCTTTTTTCTATTATTATTCTCTGAAAAAACATTTAAAAATATTTAGGTAGCCCTTTTTGTCTTTTTTATTATTATTACTTATTACTCTCTGTATTTGCCTTTGTTGCTAGTAAACATCAACACTTCTAACGACTCTAGAAGCAATTAGAGCATCTGTAATAATCATTGTGATGATATTTAATGGGATTACTTACGTAGTTGTTTGGCGATGTGTACTTAATTGTCTGCAGCCGTGGGTGCGCAATCACTTGAGTTTTGTCCCTCCTCGGCGCCCGTATGATGACGCAATCCGTCCTTTGACTTTTGTCCCTCCTCGACGTCCGTATGATGACGTGTCATCTGCCGACGTGCACCGGAAGTGACGATCCCTGTGAAACAGAAGCCAATTTGACATTTCTAAGTGCGATTTCCAACCTTTTTCCCCGCATAAATTCCACACAAAGGAGTGACAAGACAACATTTAACGCCAGGGATCCACCATGAGGCGCACAGGTTTGGGTAAGAAAGTTTTTTTTAACGGACGCCTGCTTTGTTGTTGATATCAGATAGCAGACTCAGGATCAGTTTTAATTGGGCTTGTCTTGTTCAAAGTAAAAGTAAACATGAACTCCAATATAAACACCTCCTTTTATGTGCCAGGCTACTAAATAAGAGTTGAGAGTAAAGCAATAAAAGATGATGACGTGAACATCCATGTTTACATCACTTCAACGTGCATTTGTGTTAAAATGTCAACCAAATGATTTATTTTCCATTTGAAGGTGATGGAGGACCTGGCAACTATGCAGCAAGTGGCTACAGTGTGTACGAGGAGGAGAATGAACACTTACAAGAGGGACTGCGAGCCAAAGTCACCGCTTTGAAAAGCGTAAGGAAGTTCAAAGTCGCCTTTAAAAACAACAGTTGCGTTCGCCGTGGTTGTATAAGCAGGGGCGGCAAACATCTTACATAGTCTATAACAGCAGAAATGTTAACTACAAATAATACAAAATAAAAACAAAGCTGACCGTAAGTTTTGCCTTTAAGTATGTCTGTTTGAGCCGTTTTGTTCTCTTATAAAATAATAAAAACATGTATATATCATATGGGTGGATGGATATATTTTGACTTTTCCATATGCAAGTGGAAGAAGTTTGGGTTATTAGTGTCAAAATGTTTGCATTTTGTTGCATTACATCACTAAATTGTTTGTTTTTATCCAACAAAGTCCAACTTTGTTGACTCATTGCTGAAGTGGCCTGCAAGTTCCAAAGTTGAATAGACATGCAATTGTATGCAAAACATGCATTTTTATTAAAAAGTTTAGTAAGAAATATGAAGTGCTTTATTGAGGTTTGACACGTGTTTTAATTGGGGCGGTATAGCTCGATCGGTATAGCGGCCGTGCCAGCAACTTGAGGGTTCCAGGTTCGATCCCCGCTTCCGCCACCCTAGTCGCTGCCGTTGTGTCCTTGGGCAAGACACTTTACCCACCTGCTTCCAGTGCCACCCACACTGCTTTAAATGCAACTTAGATACTGGCTTTCACTATGTAAAAGCGCCTTGAGTCCTTAGAGAAAAAGCGCTATATAAATATAATTCACTTCA
The DNA here is from genome assembly GCF_033978795.1 of Nerophis ophidion. Lineage (NCBI taxonomy): Eukaryota > Metazoa > Chordata > Actinopteri > Syngnathiformes > Syngnathidae > Nerophis > Nerophis ophidion. The sequence goes on along the minus strand of NC_084631.1, from coordinate 39,951,151 downwards.
CTACATGTTTTATGCTAACTAGATTGTTTTCCTATTTGTTTTCAGCTGTCTATCGACATAGGGACGGAAGTGAAGTACCAAAATAAAATGTTGGACGACATGGTAAGTTTGTAACACGGTATTTCAAAATAAAAGCACTTAGAATGATAGGCACTAACATTGTGTGAGCAATAGTTTGTATGTATCATTAAATTAATTGGTGACATTACTTTGAAATATGACAGACATCAAAGTCCTTAGGCCAGGGGTCACCAACTCGGTGCCCGCGGGCACCAGGTCGCCCGTAAGGACCAGATGAGTCGCCCGCTGGCCTGTTCTAAAAATAGCTCAAATAGCAGCACTTACCAGTGAGCTGCCTCTATTTTTTTAATTGTATTTATTTACTAGCAAGCTGGTCTTGCTTTGCTTGACATTTTTAATTCTAAAAGAGACAAAACTCAAATAGAATTTAAAAATCCAAGAAAATATTTTATAGACTTGGTCTTCACTTGTTTAAATAAATTCTTTTTTTTTTTTTACTTTTTATAACTTTCAGAAAGACAATTTTAGAGAAAAAAAATACAACCTTAAAAATGATTTTTGGATTTTTAAACACATATACCTTTTTTCCTTTTAATCCTTCCTCTTCTTTCCTGACAATTTAAATCAATGTTCAAGTAAATAATTTTTTTTATTTTAAAGAATGATACATTTTAATTTAATTCTTCATTTTAGCTTCTGTTTTTTCGAAGAATATTTGTGATTTATGATTAAAATAAAAAACAATTTTTCTGGAAAATCTAGAAAATTCCAGAATCAAATTTAAATCTTATTTCAAAGTCTTTTGAATTTATTTTAAAACTTTTTGTTCTGGAAAATTTAAAAGAAATAATGATTTGTCTGTTACAGATATAGCTTGGTCCAATTTGTTATATATTCTAACAAAGTGCAGATTGGATTTTAAACTATTTAAAACATGTCTTTTAAAAATATACATTTGTGAGAAATCATTAAGATGATCAGTGTTTCCACAAAGATAAATATAATTAATTATTAATAATAACATAGAGTTAAAGGTAAATTGAGCAAATTGGCTATTTCTGGCAATTTATTTAAGTGTGTATCAAACTGGTAGCCCTTCACATTAATCAGTACCCAAGAAGTAGCTCTTGGTTTCAAAAAGGTTGGTGACCCCTGCCTAAGGGTGTAAAAACTTTTAGATTTTTGCTCAAATTTGTCAAACTACTGTCCTAAACAAAAATATCAATATATTTTTGATCAGATCATTTCACACGAGTGAAATACTTTATACACATTGAAAACTGCGACATCATTTGCACAAAAGGCATTAAAGAGCTGAACAAAAATGACATGTTCAGGGCTGAAGTTGATTGAGACTTGTGCAAAAAAAATGAATCAAATGTTTTTATGCACTTTGGAAGATAAAAAACTCAAAACAGGATTTTATGTTTTGTTTGGATTTGGGGTTTTGTTGAAAAACAGCCATTGAATTTTACACCAGTGAAAGAAAAACACTTTTTTTTTAGGAAACAGTTATAATAGAGGACGGTAACAACAAATATTTTTTAACAATTATTCCATGATTAAGAAAAAAATGCACGATCAGTATAGGTTTTCACTTTAAGAACAATTAACATTTATTTTTGTAATTTATAATATTTAAACTGCAGTTATTGTTGCAATATTTGTAAATGTTTCAATTCAATTTGTCAGTTTATGATTGGCATACAGTGGTATTGAATGATTGTGTGGCACAATCACTGACTGTATTGACACTACACTGCCAATAAGGGGTGTTTCAGAATAGCGCCATCTGCTGAATTAAAAACATCACTACATCCGACCTACAAATAAAAATGTTCAAAATGTAGGAAAAAAACATACCTTATCAGCAACCTTTCCTTTTTCTTAGTTCCATTGTTGTTTTTGACGCTGCACGCTACTCTGACTTCTTCCAGGAGGACCTGTCCCTGGTAGGCTTCACAGCAGCTGTATCAATCACGTTTTTTTTTCTTTCTTAAAGTGATACACACATCGAGGTACACAGTATCACTCCTTGTGTTCCATAACGCATCCATGCTACCGTATCATGTACCCTCACTTTATCTACAGTAATAATCTATTTGAGAGGTCCAACAAAGAAGGTGTAGTAAAACGTAAGAAAAAATGTATCTCTTCAACACCCACAAATATCAACACAAAACGTGTTATAATTAATTTTTACATGCTGAAAACACTGCAAAATAGATATAAATGAAGAATAAAAAAAGAAAACATATAACATGACTTTTACCTTACTTGGAGAAGACGTCCATGCCAGAGAGGGAGCAGGGCCACACAGACGCCACCTGTGTACACACTTTTAAATACTACAGTGCATCTTGTGCTGGCACTCGCAACTCCGTTTGGCCCCATGCTGGCTTCTTTTGCAGTCAATCAATGTTTACCTTTTATAGCCCTAAATCACCAGTGTCTCAAAGGGCTGCACAAGCCACAACGACATCCTCGGCTCAGGTCCTACATCAGGGCAAGGAAAAACTCAACCCAGTGGGATGACAATGAGAAACCTTGGAGAGGACTGCAGATGCCCATGTCCTACTGCAGTTTATTACATGTAGTCAAAAGCAGACACAATTGTAAGCATTTGGTGATATTAATGTAGAATAGTTGAAAAGTTTACAATAACTGTGTCTGAATTAAGCATGAATATAATCATAATATATAGCAAGTAACCATTTCAAACATATTTTCCATTACTAGTATTTTTGCACTATTGTAATTGAAAGGTCAATAATTTAATTATCCTAAATAGGTAAATCTAAATCAAATGGACTGTCAATATACATGAGCAAAATTTGCACTTCAATAAAAATTCAACATCCTGAACTAGACTATTAGAAAAAGTGGGTCAAGTGGTTTGTTTTGTTATCTTTTTTTGTTCCCGATTGCATTTGCATGAAAAATGGCGGTGGACATTGTATTCAATGTCTTTTAAGTTTTGGCAAAATCCATGCCGGCGCGTACCTTTTGGAGTTGGCAGAGTTGTTTAAAAGCGACATCAAGGAAGAATATTTCATGGGATTTATGGATTAGGAGTGAGAGATAGTTTGGTAAAGGTATAGCATGTTCTATATGTTATAGTTATTTGAATGACTCTTACCATAATATGTTAGGTTAACATAGCAGTTGCTTATTTATGCCTCATATAACCTACATTTATTCAGCCTATTGTTCACTATTCTTTATTTATTTTAAATTGCCTTTTAAGTGTCTATTCTTGCTGTTGCTTTTTATCAAATACATTTCCCCCAAAAATGCGATTTATATTCTATTCCAGGGGTCACCAACGTGGTGCCCGCGGCCACCAGGTCGCCCGTAGGCCTGTTCTAAAAATAGCTCAAATAGCAGCACTTACCAGTGAGCTGCCTCTATTTTTTTAATTGTATTTATTTACTAGCAAGCTGGTCTCGTTTTGCTCGACATTTTTAATTCTAAGAGAGACAAAACTCAAATAGAAATTGAAAATCCAAGAAAATATTTGAAAGACTTGGTCTTGTTTAAATAAATAAAACATTTTTTTTACTTTGCGTCTTATAACTTTCAGACAATTTTAGAGAAAAAATACAACCTTAAAAATGATTTTAGGATTTTTAAACATATACCTTTTTACCTTTTAAATTCCTTCCTCTTCTTTCCTGACAATTTAAATCAATGTTCAAGTACATTTATTTTTTATTGTAAAGAATAATAAATACATTTTAATTTAATTATTCATTTTGGCTTCTGTTTTTTCGACGAAGAATATTTGTGAAATATTTCTTCAAACTTATTATGATTAAAATTCCCCCAAAAATTATTCTGGCAAATCTAGAAAATCTGTGGAATCAAATTTAAATCTTACTTCAAAGTCTTTTGAATTTCTTTTAAAACTTTTTGTTCTGGAAAATTTAGAAGAAATAATGATTTGTCTGTTAGAAATATAGCTTGGTCCAATTTGTTATATATTCTAACAAAGTGCAGATTGGATTTTAACCTATTTAAAACATGTCTTCAAAATTCTAAAATTAATCTTAATCAGGAAAAATTACTAAAGATGTTCCATAAATTCTATTTTTAATTTTTTCAAAAGGAGTCAAATTAGCTGGTTTTTCTCTTCTTTTTTTTCTGGTTGAATTTTGAATTTTAAAGACTCGAAATTGAATACAAACTATGTTTCAAAATTGTATTTTCTCCTCTTTTAAACCGTTCGATTTAGTGTTTTTTCCATCATTTATTCTCTACAAAAAACCTTCCGTAGAAGGAAAAAAAATGTACGACGGAATGACAGACAGAACTACCTTTTTTTTTTTTTTATATTTATCTGTTTCTATATATATTTATTGTGAGAAATCATTAAGATGATCAGTGTTTCCACAAAGATAAATATAATTATTATTAATAACATAGAGTTAAAGGTAAATCGAGCAAACTGGCTATTTCTGGCAATTTAATTAAGTGTGTATCAAACTGGTAGCCCTTCACATTAATCAGTACCCAAGAAGTAGCTCTTGGTTTCAAAAAGGTTGGTGACCCCTGCTCTAGTGCGACATATATCAATCAATCAATCAATGTTTACTTATACAGCCCTAAATCACTAGTGTCTCAAAGGGCTGCACAAACCACTACGACATCCTCGGTAGGCCCACATAAGGGCAAGGAAAACTCACACCCAGTGGGACGTCGGTGACAATGATGACTATGAGAACCTTGGAGAGGAGGAAAGCAATGGATGTCGAGCGGGTCTAACATGATACTGTGAAAGTTTTTTTGGCGTTGAGTTGCAAAAAATTAGCGGACATCCATTGTTTAATTTCATTAAGACACGCCTCCAGCTGACTACAGTCCGGCGTGTTGGTCAGCTTTAGGGGCATGTAGAGTTGGGTGTCATCAGCATAACAGTGAAAGCCAACACTGTATTTGCGTATGATGTCACCTAGCGGCAGCATGTAGATGCTGAAGAGTGCAGGGCCAAGGACCGAACCCTGGGGAACTCCACACGTTACCTTAACGTAGTCCAAGGTCACATTGTTATGGGAGACACACTGCATCCTATCAGTAAGATAAGAGTTAAACCAAGACAGGGCTAAGTCTGACATACCAATTCGTGTTTTGATACGTTCTAATAAAATATTATGATCGACAGTATCGAAAGCAGCGCTAAGATCGAGGAGCAGCAACATAGAGGACGCATCAGAATCCATCTTTAGCAATAGATCATTAGTCATTTTTGCGAGGGCTGTCTCCGTGGAGTGATTTGCCCTGAAACCGGATTGAAATGTTTCACATAGATTGTTAGACGCTAAGTGTTCATTTAACTGCTTCGCAACAATTTTTTCGAGGATTTTTGAAATAAAGGGAAGGTGAGACACCGGTCGGTAGTTTACCATGAGGTCAGGATCGAGGTTAGGTCTTTTAAGAAGAGGATGAATAACCGCTTTTTTGAATGCTAGGGGAACAGTGCCCGATATATGTTTTTTTTCCTTCATTATAATGCATTTTCGGCCGGTGCGACGTAGTCCGTAGCGATTTATAATTACGGTAGTTACTTAATCAGCGTCTTTATTGTTAACATGTGGTTTGTTGGATTGACGATCCCTTTTGTCCCCATCTCCCAAACTAGGACAACGACTTCGACTCAACAGGCGGCCTGCTCAGCAACACCATCGGCCGGGTCAAGCAGCTGTCCAGAGGCAGTCAGACCAAACTCTTGTGCTACATGCTGCTCTTCTGCTTTTTTGTCTTCTTTGTCCTCTACTGGTTCCTCAAGTTGAGGTGACGGCAGGATCTCGCTGGTCTTTGATTGAACGCCAACCCTGAATGACTCAAGTTGATCTTAATAGAAAGTAAAACCGACACCAGACTTGGATATTGTGCCGTGTGGATTTTATAACCACAAATGCACACTGATGTTGTACATTGTAGTAGATAAGTGTGATGAGATAACACGTTGACAAATGAGATAACGAGAGCCGAGTAAATGTGTCATAATCATCGTGTTACGCAAGAATCCCCTCGCAGATATCATTTGGATTAATTGCTCTGATGTGATGAATGCCATCTGTACAAATACCAGGATGTGATGTTGTGACTCCTACATGTTTTCAGTGTAAATAAGCCTGGAGTGATCTGTTCAACCAATAAATCTTTATCCACCTCAGTTTGTTTTCAGCACTTAATGACAAAAAAAAAACAATGGTTAAAATCTTTAGTATTTGTTGTAATAGCGAGAGGATGATCAATATTTACATAAAATCACAAATAGCATGCCTTGGTTACATTTATATTACATATTGAATATAAAGGCGGAATTTCCTGTCATCTAGACAAACTTAATTGCACTTACGCGATTTTTTAAAATTAGTTTGAGAAAGCTCACATCAAGCTAATTGATGACGTCACTTCTTGGGTAGCGTGTCCATGTATTTGCAGATGATTGCCAGCATGACCTCGTCAGCTCCTGCCCCAATGGACATTAACCTGGAGTCCCTGTGGAAAAGAGATGATGATTTTATCTCTTCATGTAAACTAAGAAACAAGTCAATACAGGATCTTGAGCACAAGTTCTTAATGGCCATTTTTTCAGCATATGTCTTTTTTTTCTTTGTGCCACAAGTCCTTTAGAAAATGCACTTAACAAAAGATGCAAGCCATGTATAAAAGCACTCTGTTACCTAGCAGTGTAATCAGGAAAAAAAAAATAATAAAAAAAATACATACACACATATATAAATACATACACATATATATAGATACACATATATACACACATATACAGTATATATATATATATATATATATATATATATATATATATACACACATACATATATGTCCACATATACATATATCTATACACATTTACATATATACACATATATATACAAACACACTTATATACATATGTACACATATATATATACATACATATATGTACACACACATATACATACATAAATACATATACACACACATACATTATATATATATATGCATATATACACACATATATATACACAAATATGCACTATACATATACATACCTATACATATATATACACATATTACATACATATACATATATATACACGTATACGCACATATACATATATAAACACATATACATACATACATATATATACATATATATATATATATATATATATATATATATATATATAGACATACACATTTATATATATACACACACACACACACACGGTAAATGGGTTGTACTTGTATAGGGCTTTTCTACCCCTTTTTAAGGAGCCCAAAGCTCTTTGACAGTATTTCCACATTCGCCCATTCACACACTGATGTATACGTACATTCACATCTGTATGTATGTATGTATATATATATGAGGGACGGCGTGGTGCAGTGGGAGAGAGTGGCCGTGCGCAACCCGAGGGTCCCTAGTTCAATCCCCACCTAGTACCAACCTCGTCACGTCCGTTGTGTCCTGAGCAAGACACTTCACCCTTGCTCCTGATGGGTGCAGGTTAGCGCCTTGCATGGCAGCTCCCTCCATCAGTGTGTGAATGGGTAAATGTGGAAGTAGTGTCAAAGCGCTTTGAGTACCTTGAATGTAGAAAAGTGCTATACAAGTACAACCCATTTATCATTTATTATCATATATACATACATATATTTATATACACACACACACACACACATATATATATATATATATGTATATATATATGTAACGGTACGTGTATTTGTATTGAACCGTTTTGGTATGGCAGTTACGGTTCGGTGCGAAAGAGTATCGAACGAGTTCCACACGAACATATGAAGTAGCCGCTTATGCTAAAGTCTTAACAAGCTGCTCCGCTCCGTTCTGCTTCTGTCTCCTGCACAGCACCCTGTATTGTCCCTCCCACACAACCATCTGATTGGTTACAACAGTAGTGAAAACAAGCCAATCAGCAGTGCGTATTCAGAGCGCATCTAGTCAGGCCTTCAGCGTCGAGCAGATAGGCGTTTAGCAGGGGAGCAAAGGTCCCTCCCCAAATTATACTTAACACTTTCGAGTCAACTACTTTCTAAACATCACTATGAGCCCGTTGACCTTCTAGAAACAAACTGCAGCTCAGCTCACTCGCAGTCCTGGTTTGAGGTGAAGGCTAGTTAGCTTTTAGTGTAACGTTAGCTCATTTTGCGGTGTGTGCGCGTGTGTCTGTGTGTTACGGACAGTGTTGATTGAGGTGTGCTGAAGCAGCAAAAAAGGACATTATGTTAAATGAAGAGTTTCTGTCTCTGATAGTGTATATATAATAATGCAAGTGCATCATAAGGTCTACATGAACTCCTGTTGCTATTGTACTATTTTTCAGCAATAGTTACATTAGTCATTAGTAATGTAGCAGCCTAGTTTTGAATGGCAGTGTCCCTGCTATCACATGTTAATACAAATATAACATTTACATAATAAAAAAATCAACTACAGGCTTCCCCAATGCTGTAATAAATTAAGCATGACGAGTTGACTTGAAACTGTTTAATGTTGCACTTTTTATATGAAGAAGAAAAGTTGTGTCATTTTATTTCATCTAAACAACTTGAGGCAGTTTAATGTGGATTAACGTGGGCAGAATTATTATAGTGTTCCTAATGTTAAAAGGATCAAGCTAATGTTTACAAATTTAGTAAATAAATAACCAAAAAATGTATATTGTTGTTTTCTTACTGTACCGAAAATGAACCGAACCGTGACCTCTAAACCGAGCTACGTACCGAACCGAAATTTTTGTGTACCGTTACACCCCTAATATATGGACACACATATATGCATATACATACACACACACACATACACATACATACATAAACACACACACACATATATATATATATATATAATCAGGGATGCACCGAAATGAAAATTTGTGGCCGAAGCCGAATAAAATTTAAACGCTTGGCCGAAGGCCGAATACCGAATAATGAATGTAGTTTTTCACAATTTTTTTAATATTGCATAAATAGCCTAGAATAAATATTTAGACATGTTTTTCAAATAAAGTATTTTTTTTATTGAATATTGACATTTTTTTAATATTCCAGTAGTCTTTGCTTTTCAAAAAAAGCACAGTTTTTCATTTATATTAGGCCTTCAAACAAAACATGCATTCCAAAAAAAAAAAAAAGTCCATTAAAGTGGATAAACCCACAACAAATGAATTATTGTCCTTTTGGCAAAAGTCTGCTTAGCCACAGTAGATATGCTAATAATGTAAACAGAAGGCTTAAGTAAATCTCAATTAAGTGTGTGCTTGTAACCTTATATTACAGGATAGGCAAATATAAGCTTTGGCTTCAGCCTATTCCTTTTTTGGTCATTCTTTTTCTTTTCTTTTATGTGTAAATGTGCATTATTGTATACATATAACATGTACTGTAAAACTGATCACACACAATGGTTGATTGATTTGATTTGATTGATTATATGACCGAAATAAACTTATTTCATTCAAAAATTCATTGTAACCTCATACACTTATACAGGTAGCATACACAACAGGCTAATAATGTAAACAGAGGCCCCACTAAATCTCAATAAGTGTGTGCTTGTAACCTCATACACTTATACAGGTACACAACATATCCCAACGTCACTGCACGTTGGTTGATTGCGTCACCGCGTCAAAAAATTGCGACACACGCCACTATTCGGCCTTGTTTTTAACTCATTCCACCGAAGGCCGAATGTGGCTTTTTTTGCCATATTCGGCCGAATATATTCGGTTACTGATTAATCGGTGCATCCCTAATATATATATATATATATATATATATATATATTTATATATATATATATATATATATATATATATATATATACACATATACACACATGAAGTGATGAAGCCTGCCATCAGTTGAATGCCCTGAGTATACAGTGAATGGATGAATAAGAGCATCCACAGACGTGCTAGTGACTAGACCAGTGATGCTACAAAGCACAAATGATTACCTGTAAAATCTGCTGACAAGCACATCGCTGGTGAAGCCCATCCCTCCCCAGTATTGGAGACAGCTGTCTCCCACTTCCCTGGCCAGACGGCCCCCCTTTAATTTGGCCATGGACGCCATCTTGGTGACATCGTTGCCTTTGATATACAGCGCTGAAAGATTCACAGAGGAGAACATCTGGCTTGTACTCCTATTTTCTCAAAGACTTTGAAGATAGACGAGGTCTCACCTGTGGCCTGGTAGAGGAGGGCGCGCAGCAGCTCAACCTCCGTCTGCAGCTCGGCCAGCCTGAAATGCACCGACTGGTGGTGGAGGACGGCCTGGTTGAAGATCTTCCTCTGCCGCGTGTAGCTGATGGTCTCCTGAATGACCATGTCCATTGTGGTCAGAACTGGAGAAGAACACCCAGTTATTGTTGGACTTTTGACAATTATAAATCAATCACTCAATGTTTACTTGTATAGCCCTAAATCACCAGTGTCTCAAAGGGCTGCACAAGCCACAACGACATCCTCGGCTCGGATCCCACATCAGGGCAAGGAAAAAACTCAACCCAATGGGATGACAATGAGAAACTTTCGGGATAACTACACAATCTGAGATCTAAAGTTGACAAATATAGTAGTACCTCAACTTACTAACGCCCTAACTTCTGAATCTGCATCACAAAGCCAGGACTCTGCAGACCAAACGTCTAAACCGCCCACATTTATCCATAAAAACACTTTTGGGAATGAGAAGCTGCCCATGTTGCATTTGACTGTTTCCTGACTACAAACTGGACCTCCCAGCATTACTGTCAGAATAACTGTATATAAGTTATCACACAACTTGTTTGCTTGCAGTTCAGGTTGCCTTGGTTACTATCCAGTTGTGCTCACAAAGCTGTCCTTGATTCGTATCAATCAAAAGGTGGACAGCTTGTAAATCTTCACCGTGCAGCATACAATGCGCCTCGCTGTAGAAGTATCTGTTTCTCAGATCTGGACAGCCACAGGAGGGGCCGTACCAGGCTCCGAAGTCTCCGAGAAGATAAGGCGGAGGAACAGAGAGGGGGCAAACCTGACACCGCTCCAAGCACATATCGTTTTAACCGTTTATGAACCAGTGCTAGGCTGCTGCATAATGTGACCCCTGCCCTTAGAAGAAGCTTCAGCTATGTACTCAGGGAATGCTCAAATAAATGGGGAGGCGCAGGAATTTTTTACTCAGAGCGTGGGGTGACACTCTACGGGCGTGCAGTTCCACACGCTCTCCTCATGAGCTAAATTGAATCCTGTCTCTATTTGATTCCTTGCTTCTTGTCCTGTTTAATAGATAGTTCGGTGCTTGAACCTGACAATTACCCTTGGCACACAGACATCTATAACGCAATTTTCAGGCTAAATATAAGCTGCAACCATCTAATTTTATTTTGTAGATATATTGGCCGCACAAGTCTATAAACCGCGTGTGTGCACATTGACACATGCAATATTAACACAGGCGCTTGTGTTCATCCACAAATTCAACAAAAGATAGCGTAGTGTAACCTAGCATACAGTAAATAGCCTACTGGAAAAATCATTGAGTGCTCGCGTCATCCTTTTCTTTTGGCCTTTCGGACCCCGTTAGTGGATTTCTATCCGGTGCGGCGGCTGTTTCTTTTTTGGACCCCGACTTAAACAAGTTGAAAAACTTATTCGGGTGTTACCATTTAGTGGTCAATTGTACCGAATATGTACTGTACTGTGCAATCTACTAATAAAAGTTTCAATCAATCAATCAATCAGGCTCGATTGCCTTTGGGGCTGCGTTGCGTGCATTTCGTCATTTCTTCTCCACGACGAGGGTGAGTCCATAACGCTTTAAATGGCTGACTGAATGATTGTGTGAGTGTGTTTGATTTAATGAGAAAAATTACAGCGCAGATTTTATGTCGATACACACACACACACACACACACACACACACACACACACACACACACACACACACACACACACACACAGGCCAAAAGTTTAGACACACCTTCTCATTTCAATGCTTTTTTTTGTTTTAATGACTACTTATATTATTGATTGTCACTGAAGGCATCAAAACTATGACACCTTTGAATTGAAAACCATTTCACATGACTACCCCTTGAAGCTCATCGAGAGAATGCCAAGAATGTGCAAAAACAGTAATCAGAGCAAAGATGCTTGAATATAAAACATGTTTTCAGTTATTTTACCTTATTTTGTCAAGTACATAACTCATACTTGCCAACCTTGAGACCTCCGATTTCGGGAGGTGGGGTGTGGGGGGCGTGGTCGGGGGTAGGGCGGAGGCATGGTTTGGAGGCATATATTTACAGCCAATTCACCAACTCGAGTATTTCATATAATGTATATATATATATACTTATTTAAAGCATATTATATAATTTATTGGGCCTCAATTAAGCATTTTCTATATACCATATTGTATTAAAAGAGTGTAAAGGTGATTAAAGGTAGGGTTGGGCGATATTTCAATGTACTCGATATATCGCGGGTTTGTCTCGGCGCGATATAGAAAATGACTATATGGTGATATTGGAGTATACGTTCTCACGCAGTTGCTTTTAGCTGCTGGCATTACACTACAGGCTCTTCTTCACTCTTTCAGACAAGCGCACCTTCTTAGATACGTCACAAACTGTCATGTCATACGTCACATACGTACACGACCTCACGGAGCAGAGAGGTAGCAGCATGGGTAACGTTAGCTGTGATGCTAGTGGAGCCGTGCGAGTGGTAATACGAGAGAAAGAAGGTGCGAATCTGGTCACAAATGAAGGAAGAATTAATTCCCCAAGAAAAACAGCAGGGGGTCCATCGTCTGACGGTGGTTTGGCTTCAAGCGGGAATATGTCGAATAGACAACTTTAATTTGTTGTGTGTTGGGCAAAAGTGTTGCTACAAAAAGTAGCATTACTGCTAATATGTAGCATCATTTGAAAAGTCACCTGCTAGAGAATGAAGAGTGTTTACTCCGCATGTCAACATCTCGGTTCGGTGCCACACGTTCACACCATCAAAATGCCGAGGCAAACATTTCCACATCAACACCGTATGAAAAAAATAGTCAACAACAAAATAAGATAATGTCCGCAGGAACCTGCCACATAGCGAAGGACATACACTATTTGATTTCGAGACATACCGTATTTCCTTGAATTGCCGCCGGGTACATAGTATGCGCCTGCCTAGAAGTACTGCCGGGTCAAACTCGTTTTGCAAAATAATTAGCGCATACTTAGCATTACCGCCGACTCAGGATTAACGCCGGGTCAAACTCGTTTGGCAAAATATTATTTTTATCAGCGCATGTCTAGAATTTCCGCCGGGTCGAACTTGTTTCGCCAAATAATTAGCATATACATAGAATTTCCGCTGGGTCAAACTCGTCACGTCACGAGTGACACTTCACCTGTCATCATTTTCAAAATGGAGGAGGCTGATTTCAATCATTTGAAATCACATAAAGGGAAGAAGATTAAGAGCTATTCAGTAGGATTTAAGGTCCAAGCTATTGAATATGCTAAAAAGAACAGTAAGGAGCTATATTTTATTATACCGTAGCTGCGTGTGTCAAATATGAGTCATTAAATGACTCCCGCCTCCTGGTGGTAGAGGGCGCTAGTGATCCTTATTGCGACTACTCCGCTGCAGAAGAAGTAACAACAAGCAGCAAGAGTGAGCAGCGATCGTTTATTTTTTCCTCTCGCTTGCACTTTTAACATAGAGGATTACATATCTAAAATAAAACAGTTTTCTAAACTGGACTTTCAATCGAAGCAGGAGGTAATAAAGGAAGATCTCCATCGAGACTGAGAGACTTTTAAAACTGAAGAAAGATAAGGAAGACTTATATAAACAAGTTATGGATGCTTTTGATCAGAAGGAGCTGCGCATGGACTTCATTTATAAGTAAAGGTAAGACCATAATAACGTTTTTTTAATTAAATGTTCTTTTCATGAGGGTATCTTCACATCACACATAAATTTATAAGCGCAGGCCTAAATTTACCGCATGCCTTTGGTAAGCGCCGGAGTGAGAAGAGGTTTTAAAATAATTAACGCCCCGGCGGCAATTCAAGGAAATACGGTACACTATTTTCAATATCGGGATATTAAAAAAAGACCATATTGCCCAGCCCTAATTAAAGGGTCCTATTTATGAATAAATAAATGATAAATGGGTTGTACTTGTACTTTTCTACCTTCAATTCATGTCTGTAGCGCTCTTATAATGTTGAAAAACCTATTTAGAAGGTCAGGTGTTTTATGCGCCACCTATGAAAACATGATTTATTTTTAATTTATACATATTGTGTATATGTATATAATATGTATAGATACATGTATATGTAATTCAGTTATGCAGGTATTGATATAGTTATATTACTAGAATTAGAGCAATAGTACTATAATTTATAAAGTTCTAATACGCATATAATAACGGTTTACAAGGAAATCTGACCACCTGATAGCACATTCTGTGGGAAATGAATGATGAGCAGTAAGGATTCTCACTATTGGCCACAGCCCAGAGCCTTTCTTCCTGGAACTGGAGCATCTGATAGGTGAAGCCCAAGCCCTCCTGGCCGATGACGTTCTTGCAGGGAACGCGCACGTCCTCGAAGAAGACCTCGGCCGTGTCCGACGACCACATGCCCAGTTTGCCAATCTTGCGTGCAATGTGGACTCCTGCCAGTGGGAGGCGACAGTCAACCAATGACGAGTGAAGAAAGCTTTTCCTGCTGAGCCTACCTGGCAAGTCCATGGGCAAACAGATAAGAGATTTGTTCCTGTGTGGCGGTCCGTCGCTGGTGTTGGCCAGCAGACACATCCAGTCGGCCTGGGTGCCGTTGGTGGTCCACATCTTGCCCCCGTTGATCACGTACTCATCGCCTTTTCTCACCGCATTGGTCTTAATGTCTGCAAGTTTGAACAAAAGCGCAAAGGACTTGAGAAAAGACAACAAGAGTAAGGATGGGCAATACAGCATTAACTCTGTCTGCTGCGATAACAATATACATCACAGTATATTATCTGCATACCAATCAACCAATCAAAGTTGACTTATATAGCCCTTAATTTATAAGACTGGAGACAAACACCAATTCACAAATTATAGACCTGTTTCTTTACTTCCGCAATTTTCTAAAATCATTGAAAAACTGTTCAATAACAGATTAGAGAGTTTCACAAGTAAAAATAGAATATTAGAAGAGAACCAATATGGATACAGAGCTAATGTTTCAACTTCAGTGGCTTTAACTGAAATTACTGAAGAAATGACCAATGCAATAGATAGTAAAAAATGTGCGGCAGCAGTGTTTATGGATCTAACTAAAGCATTTGACACAATTAATCACAATATTTTAATAAAAAAACTATAACGATATGTAGGGGTGTAACGGTACGTGTATTTGTATTGAACCATTTCGGTACGGAGGTTTCGGTTCGGTGGTATACCAAACGAGTTTCCACACGGGACATATTAAGTAGCGTACCGCACGTTGTGTAAACAATGCACACCGAGGCACAACACACAGCATGCTAGCAGCGACCGGGCTAAGATAGACTGACCATACCTCATCTATTCACCGGACATGTCCTCTTTGGCGGGGCTGTCCGGGTGGAGTTTCTTAAATGCTTCAAATGTCCAGCATTTTAAGTTAGGGTTGCGTGTATTTTCAATGTATGTTCGGGGTTAAGAAGGGGTTAAAAACAAAACAGATTGTGCACGCAACAGCTTTCGTGAGGGAGGGGCAGGGACAGAGAGAAGGAGAGAGTTATGATAAACGCGCATGCATCGCCAGGCTTTGCTTTTTACCCATAGATTTATCAGATTTTATTTTTTACTATCTATAGCAAGGGTGTCTAAAGTGTACTCCGGAAGCCATTTGCGGCCCACACCTAATGTTTTAAAGGCCCGCAGCACATTTTAAAAATACTATTAAACAAAAACATCAACAAAAGTGAAATAAAAAAGCTTAAAGGCTAAATGTAATTTAGAAAAAGTTGCAATGTTGACTAAATAAAACAAAGCTGTTTTTTTTCTTTCAAACTGTCATTGCTCAAAACATAATATTGAATCAAAATCATTGTTATGAATTATTGACCAATCCAAAGTTCCGATTACTTCACAACAAATATTGGTGGAAGATTTTGCAAATTTGGTAAATAAATAACCCAAAAATTTATATTTTGTTGTTTTCTTACTGTACCTAAAATGAACCGAACCATGATCTCAGAATCGAGGTACGTACTGAACCGGAATTTTTGTTGTACCGTTACACCCCTAACGATATCGCATCAGAGGGTTGGTCTTAAACTGGATGATAAGTTATTTAAAGAACAGGAAAGAATACGTGAAGCTAGGCGAACACACTTCTACAAAGCTAAATATATCCTGTGGTGTACCTCAGGGATCAATACTAGGACCTAAATTATTCAATTTCTATATAAATGGCATTTGTCAAGTTACAAAAGATTTAAAGTTAGTATTATTTGCGGATGATACAACAGCGTTTTGTTCAGGAGAGAACACACAGAAGCTAATACAAATAATAACAGAAGAAATGAACAAATTAAAAAGATGGTTTGACAAAAACAGATTATCTTTGAATCTCAGTAAAAGTAAAATAATGCTTTTTGGTAACAGTAGAAGGGAAAGTCAAACAAATACAAATAGACGGAATAGAAATTGAAAGAGTAAATGAAACCAAATTTCTAAGTATAATGATTGATGAAAAATTGAACTGGAAATATCATGTAAAAAAATATACAACATAAAGTAGCAAGAAAAACGTCAATAATGAATAAAGCCAAACATGTTCTCGACCAAAAATCACTCCATATTCTCTACTGCTCACTAGTGTAACATATCTGAGTTATTGTGTAGAAATATGGGGAAATAACTACAAAAGTACACTTCATTTATTAACCGTGTTACAAAAATATCAGTTATAACAATACATAATGTTGGATATAATGAACATTCAAACCCTTTATTAATTGAATCAAAAATACTGAAATTCTACGACAGTGAATTTGCAAACAGCTACAATTATACACAAAGCAAACTATAACCTGCTTCCCAAGACTACACAATTCTTCTCAAAAAAAGAGGAGAAATATAACCTTAGAGAAAAATGTAATTTAAAACATTTGTATGCACGTACAACACTTAAGACATTCAGTATGTGGAATTAAATGATGGAATGGATTAAGCAAAGCAATCAAACAATGTACTAATATGATCCACTTTAAGAAACTCCATCCATCCATCCATTTTCTACCGCTTATTCCCTTTCAGGGTTGCGGGGGGGCGCTGGCGCCTATCTCAGCTACAATCGGGCGGAAGGCCGGGTACACCCTGGACAAGTCGCCACCTCATCGCAGGGCCAACACAGATAGATAGACAACATTCACACTCACATTCACACACTAGGGCCAATTTAGTGTTGCCAATCAACCTATCCCCAGGTGCATGTCTTTGGAGGTGGGAGGGGCCTATCCCCAGGTGCATGTCTTTGGAGGTGGGAGGAAGCCGGAGTACCCGGAGGGAACCCACGCATTCACGGGGAGAACATGCAAACTCCACACAGAAAGATCCCGAGCCTGGATTTGAACCCAGGACTGCAGGAACTTTGTATTGTGAGGCAGACGCACTAACCACTCTGCCACCGTGAAGCCCCACTTCAAGAAACTCTCCAAACTTAAAGTGTTTACAAAGTACAAAGAGGAAGAACCATGATGAACATTCTGAATTTATTGCATCCATTTTTCATACATTTTTATGGAAGAATAAGGTACCGTATTTTCCGCACCGGATTATAAGGCACACTGCTGAATAATAAAAAAAAAAAAAAAAAAAAGGCGCACCTGAATATAGGGCGCATTAAAAAGGAGTCATATTGTTATGACTTTTTTCTAAATGTAAAATACTTCCTTGTGGTCTACATAACATGTGATGGTGGTTCTTTGCTCCAAATGTTGCATAGATCAGTGGTCCCCAACCTTTTTGTATCCGCGGACCGGTCAACGGTTAATAATTTGCCCCGCGGGTGGGGGTTTGGGGGGGTGTCCTTTTTTTCTTACTTCTTTGTCATGAAAAAGGGACGTTTTTGTCATGAAAAAGGGAGTTTTTCGTGGTTGGTGCACTATTTGTAAGTGTATATTGTGTTTTTGATGTTGATTTAATAAGAAAAAAAAAATTAATTTGCGGCCTGGTACCAATCGAGCCGCAGCCCGGTGGTTGGGGACCACTGGCATAGATGATGTTTTACACATCATCTTCAGGTCACTTTCTGGCAGTCTCCTTTTTGTGGGCAGTCTTATTTACGTGGCTCACCTGCGACAGCGTCTTCTCCCCGTCATCTTTATTGTAGCGGTGTAGCGTGCAAGGACGGGAGTGGAAGTGAAGTGAATTATATTTATATAGCGCTTTTCTCTAGTGACTCAAAGCGCTTTACATAGTGAAACCCAATATCTAAGTTACATTTTAAACCAGTGTGGGTGGCACTGGGAGCAGGTGGGTAAAGTGTCTTGCCCAAGGACACAACGGCAGTGACTAGGATGGCAGAAGCGGTTTTCGAACCTGCAACCTTCAAGTTGCTGGCACGGCCACTCTACCAACCGAGCTATGCCGCCCCAGAAGAAGTGTCAAAAGATGGCGCAAACTGTTTTAATGACATTCAGACTTTACTTCAATCAATAACGGAGCAGCATCTACTCATCCGTGGCTCACTAGTGCAACAACGCCCGAAAGTGTCCTGTGAAAAAACCCTGCAACCGGAACTCTCTAATAAGTAAAGTTCCTTGGGTGAATAAAGTCAACTCACTACACCGGTATGTTTTAGCACTTTCATGGCGAGTTTACTGACAGATATAAGAAAGAACTTTACACTACTTTATATTAGAAATGGCAACAGTGGAGGATGAATGTCACATAAGAAGAAGAAGCTTTTCGACTACAAAGGCAGACGTGTGCAATTTTTCAGGACTTATGCAGATCCCAAATACAGTTCAGCAAATACCAGAAGGTAAGAAAAGTTGCTTTTGCATAACATTGCGTAACAAAAGGCCAGATAATGTCTTACCTTAAACACACAAAATAATAATACTCCTATGTTGAAGCACAGTACAATCCATCAAGCAATATGGCTTCATAGCTTACCAAAGTCCTACTAAAACATTTTGATCGATTTTTGAGCGCAGTGTGTAATGTTCTATATTTTCAAAGGAACATATAAAATGTTGGTGTTGTTTACTTGAGTCATATTGCAGTCTACATGTATCTCTTTTGTGTGACTGCCATCTACTGGTCATAATTATCATTACACCATGTAGCAAATAAAATTGTTTCGAGGTCGGTAAACAAAACCAGAATTATTCCGGACATTAGGCGCACCGTCGAGTTTTGAGGAAAACAACGATTTTAAGTGTGCCTTATAGTCCGGAAAATACGGTACTTTATTGACTCTAATTATTCATGGATATATCTATGGACTGGACTCTCACTATTATGTTAGATCCACTATGGACTGGACTCTCACTATTATGTTAGAGCCACTATGGACTGGACTCTCACTATTATGTTAGAGCCACTATGGACTGGACTCTCACTATTATGTTAGAGCCACTATGGACTGGACTTTCACACTATAATGTTAGATCCACTATGGACTGGACTCTCACTATTATGTTACATCCACTATGGACTGGACTCTCAAGCTATTATGTTAGATCCACTATGGACTGGACTCTCACTATTATGTTAGATCCACAATGGACTGGACTCTCACTATTATGTTAGATCCACTATGGACTGGACTATCACTATTATGTTGGATCCACTATGGACGGGACTCTCACACTATTATGTTAGATCCACTATGGACTGGATTCTCACAATATTATGTTAGATCTATTATGGACTCGACTCTCACACTATTATGTTAGATCCACTATGGACTGGAGTCTCACTATTATGTTCGATCCACTATGGACTGGACTCTCATTATTATGTTAGATCCACTATGGACTGGACTCTCACTATTATGTTAGATCCACTATGGACTGGACTCTCACTATTATGTTAGATCCACTATTGACTGGACTTTCACAATATTATGAAATATCCACTATGGACTGGACTCTCACACTATTATGTTAGATCCACTATGGACTGGACTCTCACACTATTATGTTAGATCCACTATGGACTGGACTCTCACACTATTGTGTTAGATCCACTATCGACTGGACTTTCACAATATTATGTTAAATCCACTATGGACTCTCACTATTATGTTAAATCCACTATGGACTGAACTTTCACAATATTATGTTAGATCCACTATGGACTGGACTCACACTATTATGTTAGATCCACTATGGACTGGACTCTCACTATTATGTTAGATCCACTATGGACTGGACTCACACTATTATGTTAGATCCACTATGGACTGGACTCTCACACTATTATGTTAGATCCACTATGGACTGGACTCTCACACTATTATGTTAGATCCACTATCGACTGGACTTTCACAATATTATGTTAAATCCACTATGGACTCTCACTATTATGTTAAATCCACTATGGACTGAACTTTCACAATATTATGTTGGATCCACTATGGACTGGACTCACCCTATTATGTTAGATCCACTATGGACTGAACTTTCACAATATTATGTTAGATCCACTATGGACTGGACTCTCACACTATTATGTTAGATCCACTATGGACTGGACTCTCACTATTATTTTAGATCCACTATGGACTGGACTTTCACAATATTATGTTAGATCCACTATGGACTGGACTCTCACACTATTATGTTAGATCCACTATGGACTGGACTCTCACACTATTATGTTAGATCCACTATGGACTGGACTCTCACACTATTATGTTAGATCCACTATGGACTGGACTCTTACACTATAATGTTAGATCCACTATAGACTGGACTTTCACTATTATGTTTGATCCACTATGGACTGGACTCTCACTATTATGTTAGATCTACTATGGACTGGATTCTCGCACTGTTATGTTAGATCCACTATGGACTGGACTCTCACTATTATGTTTGATCCACTATGGACTGGACTTTCACAATATTATGTTAGACCCACTCGACTTGCTTCCGGTCTCCCCTAGAAGGAGGACTGCGGGGGACACACACCCACATTTGCAGTCCTCTCCAAGGTTTCTCATAGTCATTCACATTGACATCCCACCGGGTTGTGAGTTTTCCCTTACCATTATGTGGGCTCTGAGCCGAGGATGTTGTTGTGGCTTGTGCAGCCCTTTGAGACACTGGTGATTTCGGGCTATAATAAATAAACATTGATTGATTGATTGATTGATTATTTCCAGGCCTTGGCGGGGCACATAAACTGACACGGTGGGCCAGATCTGAGTTTGACACCTTTAGTATACATCAAGCAAGCCTTTGGAAGAGTGATACGTACTCGACACATCAGAACCCGCCCCGACTTCGCTAACTCCGAGGCAGGCAACTTTGTCCCCCAGGATGCTGGGGAGCAGAAACTCTTGCTTGAGCTCAGCGGAACCAAACCTGCATGAACACACAAAATGGAGCGTGTCAACAAGATTGACATTCAAACGTGGCACAAAAACAAAACAATGCACTTAAAGACACCCTTGTCACCATCGGAGGTAATGATCTACTTTTTGGGCTCTTCTCATGTTTTAACCTCCTTTCAGGCTCCAACTGCTCCCCTAATTAAACTCTTGAGACGGCCTGTCTCTATGAGCGCCGCCTTGTGTCCCCAGCAGTCACTTTATAGCAACAACACAGCAAGAAAAAGTTATATTTCTAAGACGTCTTCCATCACTTCACGCCCACAGGGGGTTGTCTTTAATTAAAGGCCAAACAACAGACTGTAATTTTGAGTGTCACAAACAAAAGCGGTGTGAGACAAGGACAACAAATGTCATGGACTCGTCCATCTTTCTATTTTTCTTCTTAAGGCCCGAATATCGTGATATTTTTCTGACTCGCGTCGAGGGAAAACATTGCCGTCTTACATTTGGGTCGATAGGGTACCATATTTTCCAGACTACCGTATTTCTTTGAATTGCCGCCGGCGCGCTAATTAATATAAAACCTCTTCTCACTCCGGTGTTTACCAAAGGCATTTGGTAAAGGCAAGCATGCGCTAATTATTTTAAAACCTCTTCTCCCTCTGGCGCTTACCAAAGGCATGCGGTAAATTTAGGCCTGCGCTTAAAAATTTGAGTGTGATGTAAGGAATAATTCCGACCTTGAAACAATTTAATTCTGTACATGGTATAATGATAAAGGTGACCAGTAGATGGCAGTCAAACATAAGTAAATGGTAAATGCTTTGTACTTGTATAGCGCTTTTATACCTTTTTTTTTTTTTAAGGAGCTCAAAGCGCTTTGACACTATTTCCAAATTCACCCATTCCCACACCGATGGCGCGAGCTGCCATGCAAGGCGCTAACCCTGACCCATCAGGAGCAAGGACACGACGGACGTGACTAGGATGGTAGAAGGTGGGGATTGAACCAGTAACCCTCAGGTTGCTGGCACGGCTTCGCTACGCCGTCCTCCATAAGAGATACATGTAGACTGCAATATGACTCAAGTAAACAACACCAACATTTTATATGTTCCATTGAAAATATAGAACATTACAAACCGCGCTCAAAAATCTATCAAAATGTTTTAGTAGGACTTTGCTAAGCTATGAAGCCACACCGCTTGATGGATTGTACTGTGCTTCAACATAAGAGTATTATTATGGTGTGTGTATAAGGTAAGACATATTGCCTGGTGTTTTTGTTTCGCAATATTAAGCAAAAGCAACTTTTCTTATTACCTTCTGGGACCTGTTGATCTGTATTTGGGATCTGCATAAGTCCTGAAAATTTTCACAAAACCGCCTTTGTACAAGTTATCACACAACTCTTATGCTTAAAGGCCGTTGCTACGGTTGTTATCAATTGTGCTGAAGTTGTACTTTTCTATCTGTGCAAAGCGAGTCGTCTCATGTCAGTGTTTTCAGACCCTGAATCGGCCTGCTGACAGCCAATGGCGAACATCGAGTGCCGTGACGCAAATAGAGCAGAGAAAGGGCGATATCACGAGTGTCATATATTGTGTCTAACTGGGACTGCTGAGATCACCCCCCCTTCTTTCAGCGGCAGCCTCAGTGATGTAAACAGGGACCTCCCAAACAAATGGAGGAGCACGTGGGCTGGGCTTGAGAGCGTAGGTTGTTTCTGTAACTAGAGTACAGCCCAAACATCTCTGTTCATTGAGCAAAATTGAACTCTGTCTCTGCATGATCCCTTGCTTCTTGTCTGTTTAATTCAGGGCTGCCCATTACGTCGATCGCGATCGACTGGTCGATCTCGGAGGGTGTGTCAGTCGATCTCAAGCCAGGCATTAAAAAATAGACATAAAAATGAGCAATCATCAATCATACCAAGACTTCACTTTCGTCAGTTGTTTGACATTCTCGGCACCCGAGGATCTTGTGAGATGACGCTGGCTGCTGCGAGCTCATATTTAAGAAAAAAATCACTAACAGGGCGGACGCAGAGAAACACATTTTATTTCTAGAGACTCCGTACCTATTGTCAAAACTCTAAAGACCGACTGCACAGTTCCTGTCTTCACCATAAAAGACCTGTTTCATTCTGCCTGTGCTAACAAAATAAGAGTCTCAGAAAGCTAGCGTGCACAAGCTAGCAAGCTACGGAGTTTGATGCCAATGTATTTCTCCCCCGCCCTCAGCGACCGCTTTCTCACTTGCTTGCCCACCCGCACAGTCACTGATGTCACTCACCTGCTGCCAGACATTAAAAGGCCACACACATATGCTACTCTCATAACAAAGTGTTTAAAAACGAGTATGCAAGTTGGACAAATGAGATGCCAAATCCAACCACTTTCATGTGGTATTGGATAGAAAGGAGGACTTTTTTTTTTCCTCCATTTGAAAATGCGGACGTTATCAGCACCACTGTCTAATTCCAATCAATGCAAGTCATCAGAATCAGGTAATACACCAACTTATATTCTTGTCTTCATGAAAGAAAGGAATCTGCGTGTGTTAAACATGCTTGTATTATCATTAAACACCATTAACTTGTTAACAAAAATGTCTCTTTCATAAATAAATAAATATAAATTATAAATAGGAATGAGGTAGATCTCCTCGACTTGGTCAATTGAAAAGTAGCTCGCCTGCAGAAAAAGTGTGAGCGACCCTGGTTTAATAGATGTCATCAGTGTTTGAACCTGACACCGTAATAACTCTGTACATCATATTGGCGGCGACAGTTTTGATATTAAAGGTCTAAAAAAAAAAAAAGAAGTGTAGAACGTCCGAATTGAAAATCTTAATGGGCCAATTGTGGCCGTATTTTGCCCAAATCTGTACTACAGGTACAATGAAACAGCCCCAAATTTGTATATGCTATTATCTTTGGTCTTCACTGTTATTTTGCTAAGTCTTTGAGCTGTCCAACTTAGTATAGAAACGCACAATATCTTCTAGAGACAACTTTCTCCGAAGCTTCCAGAATTGAATAAATCCGGTGTGCAACAGCTCGCTACACGTAGGGATGCTGCTGAGATTTTCGGATTGTTTCAAGGAATGTGCAATTGTTTTGCCAAATGTAAAATATATATCAATTTCAAATAAGACAACACAAGGGCAAGTTTCGGCGGAACAGGTTTACAACATATGCATGTGCAGGGGAGGATGATGGCCGTGTTTGTAATCCTCAAGAGTACGACGAGTAGCCCGCATTGAAGGCAGATTAGCTCCACAGACTAAATGTGCATCTTCACAAAGGCGGATTGTACAAAACAAAAAGGGATTGAGGCTGGATCAAGGTTTACAGAATGGTTACCTCGCCAGTGCGGGAGTGGTCATGTCGGTCTGAACGCCGATAGCCATGGGGATGCCTCCGCAGCGGATGTTGCCCAGCTCCTCGGACACTGCAACGCTGTAGCTGAAGTCCAGTCCCAAGCCTCCATATTCTAAAAAGAAATAATAAACACAGGATGTTAAGGCAAAATATCACCGCCTAAAGTCTTTAATATAAAAAATTATAAATATATATATATTTTTTGTCCTGTCCAGCTTTTCAGGCAAATCATATAGTTGATGTAGATGCCCATATCGGCTGTTCAGATTTACTTTACAAAAGTGTAGGATATTTCTCTTGTTGCCTTATTTGTATTTGACTTTATTAAATGATAAATGGGTTGTACTTGTATAGCGCTTTTCTACCTTCAAGGTACTCAAAGCGCTTTGACACTACTTCCACATTTACCCATTCACACATACATTCACACACTGATGGAGGGAGCTGCCATGCAAGGCGCCAACCAGAACACATCAGGAGCAAGGGTGAAGTGTCTTGCTCAGGACACAACGGACGTGACGAGGTTGGTACGAGGTGGGAATTGAACCAGGGACGCTCGGGTTGCGCACGGCCATTCTCCCCACTGCGCCACGCGTATTTATATTATCATTTGGTGCTCAACTAAAGTCTTAACAAGCTTCTGCGCTTCGTATTGCCTCTGCAGCACCCAGCATTGTCCCACCCACACAACCATCTGATTGGTCACACGCAGAGCGGTAACAGCCAACCAGCAGTGAGTATTCAGAGCGCATGGAGTCAGTGCTCACGGCAGAGGCAGGCAGAGAGGAGAGACGGTGCGGGTAAGCAGAAAGGTGTTTAGCAGGTGAGCATAATGCAGCGAACTCTCCCCAAATGATAGTAAACACACCCCAGTCAACTACTAGTAACATCACTATGAGCCCGTTGACGTTCTAGAAATATAAGTGGCAGCTCAGCTTGCTCACAGTCCTTTAGGTGAAGGCTAATTAGCTTTTAGCGTAATGTTAGCTCATTTGGCAGTGTGTGTGTGTGTTATGGACAGCAAATCCCTGTCTTTCTGAGAGAAAGATAAGCATTATTGACCTACATTTAACGACTAAGTTATTTCACTTTATCTTTTTCTGTGATGAAGCAGCAAAAAAGGACGTTATGTTAAATTAAAAGTTTCCGTCTCTGATATAATAATGTAAGTGCATAATAAAGCCTACATTAACTCATAGTGTTCAGGGATGAATCGTCTCTCCTATTGCTATTGTACTATTTTTTCAGCTATTGTTAAAAGTTAAAGTACCAATGATTGTTACACACCCACACGGGGTGTGGCAAAATTATTTTCTGCATCTGACCCATCACCCCTGATCACACCCTTGGAGGTGAGGGGAGCAGTGAGCAGCAGCAGTGGCCGTGCCCGGGAATAACTTTTGGTGATTTAACCCCCAATTCCAACCCTTGGTGCTACATTAATCATTAGTAATGTAGCAGCCTAGTTTTGAAAGGCAGGGTCCTTGCTATCACATGTTGATAAAAATATAACATTTACAACATAAAAATCAACTACAGGCTTCCCAAATGCTGTAATAAATTAAGCATGATGAGTTTTGCATACGTCAACATGTGGCCCCACTTTTAACTCTTTTTTTCCAAATCCAATCCAATCCACTTTATTTATATAGCACATTCAAACAACAAAATGTTTCCATAGTGCTGCACAACAATATTAAAAACACCATTCAAATACTATTCTGAGCTCAACCAGACTGAATAAAAACAAAAAATAAAAATAAATCAATATATATAAAACCAATTTAAAAACAATATAAAATAAACATGATTAAAAACGATTTTAAGGGTGAAACCAATTAAAAAGGCTTATTGAAGTGAAGTGAATTATATTTATATAGCGCATTTCTCTAGTGACTCAAAGCACTTTACATAGTGAAATCCAATATCTAAGTTATCTTTGAACCAGTGTGGGTGGCACTGGGAGCAGGTGGGTAAAGTGCCTTGCCCAAGGACACAACGGCAGTGACTAGGATGGCAGAAGCGGGAATCGAACCTGCATCCCTCAAGTTGTTGGCACGGCCACTCTACCAACCGAGCTAAACCGCCCCTTGCAAATGCTTATTTACAGTAAGTCATTAATTTGACTTAAGCATTATTAGTAAGTCAATACTCACTAAGTCAAAAATAATGACATACTTAGTATCTCAGGTAACTAGGACTGTTTTGTATTTGGTTTTTACTTTTAGATGGAGACGTGATGGTGGAGACAGTCCAGATTACACTGTTCCTTACACCCACGCAGCACCTTCCCCGGCCGTCTTGGAGAGAAACCACCCTAACTAACACATTTTCTGGGGGAACGCTGATCTCTTTTGTGACCAACGAAATACATAAAACTGCGACCTTCAGTTCTTAATGCATTTGAATAGTCTGGAATAAAACACCACAGTGTATCATTTATAGCCAGGAAGAGGCATATTTTCACAAAGCCTTTCATCATCGCTTTGTTTCCTACCTCTATTTACATCAACAAATAGCCAGGTGGTGGAATGACCTGGATCACACTTTCAAATACACACCCACACTCAACATTAAGCACATTAAGAGGACTTTGATCTTAACTTTTGATCTCTTGGGGCTGCATGGCGTAGCGGGTAGAGCGGCCGGCCAGAAACCGAAGGGTTGCAAGGTTCGCTTCCCACCTATTGACATCCCCCCAAAAAATCGCTGACGTTGTGTCCTTGGGCAGGACACTTCACCCTTTGCCCCCGGTGCCGCTCACACTGGTGAATGAATGATAAGTGGTGGTGGGAGGGGCCGTAGACGCAAACTGGTCGTCACGCTTCCGTCAGTCTACCCCAGGGCAGCTGTGGCTACTGATGTAGCTTACCACCACCAGGTGTAAATGAATGTTGAGTCCCACGTCTCTATGAGCGCTTTGAGTATCTAACAATAGAAAAGCGCGATATAAATTCAAGTTTTATATATATATATATATATATATATATATTATATTGTGCAGGTGTAAGGATGGTTGGTATCTCCGACTCTCCTTTAAATCGATACACTAACAATTTCCGGTACATGGGAATCAATACCGGTACCAGTATTCTGTACAAATGTGTTAGTAAATGGTAATTGTTGTCACTTTTGTGACTTCTGCGGTGCTTTTTGTTTTGTGGGCTTCTGGATCTTCCTCCCGGGAGCCTTTTGGCCATGGAGACCAGCTGCTGGGTCTCTGCCACGGATGAAGACAAAAAGGGCTGCGGAGTTGGCGCTGAGAGCCGGGACGGACAAGCTTCAGAGTGTCTTGGCTGAATGAGAAGGTATCCATGCGGACTGGACACTGGCCGAGAGTTAGTGGGCGGCCGAGGGTGGAGTCGGCTCTTTTGGTTGCTTTGCTGGGTCTGCTCCTGTCTCTGGCCATGCTCAACAGACAATGACGTGGAACACCGCAGAGGCCACCACAGTGTATGTTTTTACATCAAGAGTTAGTGGGTGGCCGTGGGTGGAGTAGGCTCTCTTGGTTGCTTTGTTGGGTCTGCTCCTGTCTCTGGCCATGCTCCCACCACCCCAGCGGACGATGGTTTGGAACACCGCAGAGGACACCACAGTGTATATGTTTTTACTCCGAGAGTTAGTGGCCGGCCGAGGGTGGAGTAGGCTCTTTTGGTTGCTTTGTTGGGTCTGCTCCTGTCTCTGACCATGCTCCCTCCACACCAGCAGATGATGGTTTGGAACAGCGCAGAGGCCACCACAGTGTATATGTTTTTACTCCGAGAGTTAGTGGGCGGCCGAGGGTGGACTCAGCTCTCTTGGTTACTTTGTTGGGTCCGCTCCTGTCTCTGGCCACGCTCCCCCCACCCCAGCAGAAGATGGCGTGGAACACTTCAGAGGCCACCACAGTGTATATGTTCTTACTTTAGGAGTTAGTACGCCCCCGAGGGTGGAGTCAGCTCTCTTGGTTGCTTTGTTGGGTCTGCTCCTGTCTCTGGCCATGTTTCCTCCACCCCAGCAAACGATGGTTTGGAACGGATGGGCGGACACTCTAACCACTAGGCCACGGAGTATGGTAGAGTATTACACGGTTACTCTGCCGAGCTTTAGACAGCACCGACACTCAACAACAACACATCATTTGCAGACTATAAATACTGGTTTGCAAAACATATTTTTAACCTAAATAGGTGAAACTAGATAATCTCCCACGGCACACTAGTGTGGTTGAAAAACACTGGTATAGATAACGGTGTGTTACCTCAGCCAGGAAATAGTTGTTGCTAATAAATTGAATGTCAATTGTACTGTAAATTGTACTGACTGTAAATGCAAACCCTGACTACCGTATTTCCGTGAATTCCCGCCGGGTATATAGTATGTGCCTGCCTGGAATTAATGCCGGGTCAAACTCGTTTCGCAAAATAATTAGCGCATGCTTAGCATTACCGCGGGCTCAGGATTAACGCAAAATATTATTTGTATTAGCGCATATCTAGAATTTCCGCCGGGTCAAACTTGTCAAACTTGTCGCGTCACCTGTCATCATTTTCAAAATAGAGGAGGCTGATTTCAATCATTTGAAATTGCATAAAGGGAAGAAGATTAAGAGCTATTCAGTAGGATTTAAGGTCCAAGCTATTGAATATGCTGAAAAGAACAGTAAGCAGCTATGTTTTATTGATATAACGTAGCTGCGTGTGTCAAATATGAGTCATTAAATGACTCCCGCCTCCTGGTGGTATAGGGCGCTTTTG
>NC_084631.1:39868935-39916435 GCF_033978795.1 Nerophis ophidion | reverse complement strand
GGATTACATATATGAAATAAAACAGTTTTCTAAAATGGACTTTCAATCGAAGCAAGAGGTAATAAAGGAAGATCTCCATCGAGACAGAGAGACTTTTAAAACTGAAGAAAGATAAGGAAGACTTCTGTAAACAAGTTATCGATGCTTTTGATCAGAAGGAGCTGCGCATGGACTCCATTTATAAGTAAAGGTAAGACCATAACTTTTTTTTAATAAATGTGCTTTTCATGATGGTATCCTTACATCACACTCATATTTATAAGCGCAGGGCTAAATTTACCGCATGCCTTTGGTAAACGCCGCAGTGAGAAGAGGTTTTAAATTAATAAGCGCCCCGGTGGAAATTCAAGGAAATACGGTATTTAGTGTAATATCCCGGTGTCCCATAACTTTTGTCCAGAAAGAAAATATGACTGATCAATTGTGTGCATCACGATCACAATGATATCAGATCTGCTACGTCAAAGTGTTAGTCAGGGGGAAAAACTGGATGTGAAATGTATTCGTCAAGAGTATTACTAAAGCAGCAAGCACGCTATCTTATTTTTCTCCACGCGCTGGGGGAAAAAGGCGCAGGCTGTCAGCGAGCTCGCCGTCGCCACGGTGTGAACGACAACGAGTTCCTCCCTGTCAGAGTGGAGGAAACCAGGCGTGGAGCCAGGGGTCATCACTGTCTAGTCCCTGGACAGGGATGTCTTAGGAAAACTTCCTGTTTCCGTGTTTTGACAGGTACTACGGGCTTCCCTTGAACACGGCTACACACATAGGAACACTTTGTTATTGCCAATACACATAAACACTGCACTTTCTCAACACATGATGCAAAACTGTGCAAACTCTTTGCTCACATATATTAATCATTACTTTCCCTTTTTTTTTACCAATCCCTGCTCCCAAACTGATCAATGCACAAAGCCGGGCGACAATTTGGAGAGAAAAGTGGAGCAACTGGGACGTGTCTGCTCAGGCTAGACGTTCTATTTGCTTCCAAACCAGAGAGGGTGAAAATGAGGTCACGTCAACACAGTTTCTTAAAGTAACAGGAGGGAAGGAAGGGGAGCACTCGGCGAGCACAGACCTTGTTTTCAACATCTGAAAACAAAACTAATTATAACATGCATGTTTATTACAAACCCCGTTTCCATAGGAGTTAGGAAATTGTGTTAAATGTAAATATCAACAGAATACAATGATTTGCAAATCCTTTTCAATCCAAATTCAATTGAATGCACTACAAAGACAAGATATTTGATGTTCAAACTCATGAAAACTAAAACGCTTCATAAACTAGTGAGCATCCTGGATGATGCCAGTCACACTCTGCATAGTGTTATCAGTAGCCAGAGGAGCCTGTTCAGTGCTAGACTGCTTCATCCCAAGTGCAGGACTAATAGACTCAAAAACTCCTTTGTCCCACACGCCATTAGACTGTACAACTCCTCTCTGGGGCGGGGGGGGTACTAGGATGACAGGGGATGCAAAACAATAACAGTGCAATACGTTTTCATAACATGGTCGCTACTGCCTACTTTGTCTTGTTATATTCTCATTTTACAGTTATAATTTTATTCCCATTGTTGCTTTTTATTTTCTATTCTTATTGTAATATTTCTCAAAATTTTTTTTTCCATTTAAATCCCCATTATTTACTTTTTTTAAATTGATCTCAACTCTGTACACTGCTGCTGGAATTTTTATTTTCCCGAAGGAACTCTCCAGAAGGAATCAATAAAGTACTATCTATCTATCTATCTATCTGAACTGTATTTTTTTTGCAAATACCGTATTTCCTTGAATTGCCGCCAGGGCGCTAATTAATTTAAAACCTCTTCTCACTCCTGCGCTTATCAAAGGCATGCGGTAAAAGTAAGCATGCGCAAATTATTTTAAAACCTCTTCTCACTCCGGCATTTACCAAAGGTATTCAGTAAAAATTTGAGTGTGATGTAACCTTGGACCTTAAATCCTACTGAATAGCTCTTAATCTTCTTCCCTTTTATGTGATTTCAAATGACTGGTATTGAAATCAGCCTCCTACATTTTGAAAATGATGAGAGGGGAAGTGTCACTCGTGACGTCACGAGTTTGACCAGGCGGTAATACTAAGCATGCGCTAATTATTTTGCGAAGCGAGTTTGACCCGGCAGTAATTCAAGGCAGGCGCATACTATATGCCCTGCGGCAATTCAAGGAAATACGGTAATAATTAGCTCCGGGTATTTGCTCTGTTGTGTTACGGTGTGGATGTTCTGCCAAAATATGTTTGTCATTTTTGTTTGGTGTGGGTGCACACATTTGTAACAGTGTTAAAGGTGTTTATATGGCCACCCTCAGTGTGACCTGAATGGTTGTTGACCAAGTATGCTTTGCATTCACTTGTGTGTGTGAAAAGCCGTAGAAATTATGTGATTGGGCCAACACGTTAAAGGTTTATTGGCGCTCTGTACTTCTCCCTACGTCCGTGTACCACTACGTACAGCGGCATTTTTAAAGGTTGTAAATTTTACTTTTGGAAGCCGATACCAATAATTTCCAACATTACATTTTGAAGCATTTATCGGCAGTCCGATATTATCGAACAACTTTACCACGAATATTTGGTACCGAATCAACAGTGTCTCTGCTGGTTGCAGCTTAGCAGTGCGCTGAATTTTGCCTCAATTGTTTCGGAACAATTCATGTTGCGTAAGGAAATCATCTATAAAAAAGAATAACTATACATGTTAATATTTGTAAATATTGATCCATATGACTTGGCTTGTCAGCATGTTTACATTGCACTCTCCCCCTAGAGTGACTTCCTGTGTGCAGACAGCAAACACATAGATAAGATGGACAAATAGAACTCTAACACATACTTGATGTGCATCACTGCAAGGACTTAGCTACCTGGTGATTGAACAGTCTTTGCTCAGTCCTCCCCGGAGTTTTCCGCTCCCTAATCCTGTCAACTAATGCTCACTGTGAGTACTCAGCGCATTTTTAATTCCCCGAACTGCCCTCTTCCCTGACCTACATGTTCCCAGTAAAATCTTCTTCCATACCGTCGTGATCAAAATTATTCAAGCCCCACACAATTTTGGTGTTTTAGCAAGTAGAGATTTATTCCCTATTTTGTTTATAGTCATATCAAATAAAGATGCATTAAATAGACAAATGCAACTTGAATTACATTATTTTTGTAACATACCAAACAGTGTCATTTCTCTTAATATCTCATTGACAAAATTATTCAACCCCTTGAAGATCATAACTCTTAAGAACAGAATTTGAATAAGGTATTTTCAATCAGGTGTTAAAAACACATGTAGATGTGATTAGAACCGTAACGAGCAACAATTAGACTGTGACGCTCAGCTTCTTGTAGATGTTCAATGGTGTATTTGCAACATGGTGAAGTCCAGGGAGTGGTCAAAGAAGTCAAGAGAGGAAGTAATTTCTCTTCATAAGAAAGGATATGGATATAAGAAAATAGCAAAGACATTACACATTCCAAGAGACACAGTTGGGAGCATAATTCGCAAGTTTAAAGCTAAAGGCACAGTGGAAACACTACCTGGGCGTGGTAGAAAGAGGATGCTGTGTGCGTACAGTGGTGAAAACCCCCCGGGTAACAGCTGAGGAACTACAACAGGACATTGCAGAGCGGGGAACGCAGGTTTCGTTCCAGACAATAAGGCGCGCACTACGAGATGAAGGCCTCCATGCCAGAACTCCCAGGCGCACCCCACTTCTGACTACCAGGCACAAGAAAAATAGACTCGAGTATGCCAAAAATCATCTGGAAAAACCCCAAAGGTTTTGGGAAACTGTTCTATGGAGTGATGAGACAAAACTGGAACTCTTTGGGCCTATGAATCAACGTTATGTCTGGAGGAGAAAAAATGAAGCTTAGAAAGAGAAGAACACCTCGCCTACTGTTAAGCATGGTGGGGGGTCAATCATGCTCTGGGGCTGTTTCTTTGCCTCAGGTGCCGGGAATCTCCAGTGCGTTCAAGGCATTATGAATTCTATTTCCTAGCAGGATATATTAGCTGCAAATGTCATGAAGTCAGTGACGAAGCTGAGGCTTGGGAGACGTTGGACCTTCCAACAGGACAAGGATCCCAAGCATACGTCCAAATCAACATCAGAGTGGTTGCAGAAGAAGGGCTGGAAGACTCAAGAGTGGCCTTCACAGTCGCCAGAACTAAATCCTTTAGAAAAGCTGAGGTGGGACTTGAAGAAGGCAGTTGCAGCACGCAAGCCCAAGAATATGAATGAACTGGAGGCCTTTGCCCAAGAGGAATGGGCTAAAATACCCGTAGATGCTTGCAAGAAGCTTGTGTCCGCTTATGTATCACCTTTGAAGGATGTCAGTACTGCCAAAGGCTGTTCTACTAAGTACTAAAGATGCATGGAACTAGGGGGTTGAATCATTTTGTCAATGAGATATTAAAGGGGAACATTATCAGCAGACCTATGTAAGCGTCAATATATACCTTGATGGTGCAGAAAAAAGACCATACATTTTTTTTACTGATTTCCAAACTCTAAATGGGTGAATTTTGGCGAATTAAACGCCTTTCTGTTTATTGCTCTGGTGGCGATGACGTCAGAATGTGACGTCGCCGAGGTAACACACCCGCCATTTTCATTTTCAACACATTACAAACACCGGGTCTCAGCTCTGTTATTTTCTGTTTTTTTGGAACCTTGGAGACATCATGCCTCGTCGGTGTGTTGTCGGAGGGTGTAACAACACTAACAGGGAGGGATTCAAGTTGCACCGAAGATGCGAAAGTGTCTGCCGCCAGACCCCCATTGAATGTGCCAGAGTGTCTTCACAATTTACCGGCGATGACAGACATGGCACAGAGATGTATGGATAACCTGCAGATGCATTTGCAACGATAAAGTCAACAAAATCACAAAGGTGAGTTTTGTTGTTGACTTATGTGCTAATCAGACATATTTGGTTGCGGCGTGACTGCCAGCTAATCGATGCTAAAATGCTACGCTAATCGATGCTAACATGCTATTTACCGGCGATGACAGACATGGCACAGAGATGTATGGATAACCTGCAGATGCATTTGCAACTATAGTATGTTTCCTTCCACCCACATTTAATGCGAAAAAAACACTTACCAATAGACGGATTTAAGTTGCTCCATTATCACAAAATGCGAAAGTCCTGATCGTTTAGTCCGCACATTTTACCGGCGATGCTAACGCAGCTATTCGGCCATGCTATGGCTATGAATAGCATCAGTAGCTATTCGCTCAATAGCTTCAGTTTCTTCTTCAATCCTTTCATACTCCAACCATCTGTTTCAATACATGCGTAATCTGTTGAATCGCTTAAGCCGCTGAAATCCGAGCTAATACCACAGCAAGCTAATATCTTGCTGTGGTATTCCCATTGTTTGTTTACATTGGCAGCACTGTATGACGTCACAGAGAAATGGATAGTGGTTTCGAAGATAGTGAAAATAAGGCACTTTAAAGCTTTATTTAGGGAAATTCTGGGACCGGTAAAATTTTGAAAATAAATTTAAAAAATACAACAAGCCACTGGAACTTATTTTTATTGTTTTTAACCCTTTTGAAATTGTGATAATGTTCCCCTTTAAGAAAAATTTCCTTTTTTGGTATTTTGTAAAATACAGTGTTACAATTTAAGTTGCATTTGTCTATTTGACACATCTTTATTTGATATGACTATAAACAAAATACGGAATAAATGTCCAACTTGCTAAAACACCAAAATTGTGTGGGGGTTGAATAATTTTGATCACATCTGTAGATTTAGGAGCGTTGCTGGTAATGTCATAAAGTGAAGCAATGCATTTAAATGCAGTTGCATGGAAGTGTGAAAGGAAACTACAAACCCCGTTTCCATATGAGTTGGGAAATTGTGTTAGATGTAAATATAAACAGAATACAATGATTTGTAAATCCTTTTCAACCCATATTCAGTTGAATATGCTACAAAGACAACATATTTGATGTTCAAACTGATTATACATATTATATAAATATGTATATAAATATGTACATAAAGTGTTGTATTTATAATCCAACTCCGCGTTCTTCTTGGTCATCGCCGCCGCCGCCGCCTATTATGTTGGAGCCACTATGGACTGGACTTTCACATTATTATGTCAGATGGACTGGACTCTCACACTATTTTAGACCACACTATTATGTTAGATCCACTATGGACTGGACTCTCACACTATTATGTTAGATCCACTATGGACTGGACTCTCACTATTATGTTAGATGGTCACACACATCTGCGGTCCTCTCCAAGGTTTCTAATTGTCATCCCACTGGGCTGAGTTTTTCCTTGCCCTGATGTGGGATCTGAACCAAGGATGTCGTTGTGGCTTGTGCAGCCCTTTGAGACACTTGTGATTGAGGGCTATATAAATAAACATTGATTGATTGATTGCTGATAAACTCTTCCAAGACCTCAAATGTTAATAATTTCCTCTACAAGAGCCTTCATAAAAACAAGCAACCAATTATGTTTAATGAGCTGGAATCTTATGAAAAAAAATGTGTATTTTAGTTGCAGGATGAGAGTTGTGTGGATGCCTGGTGACCTTTCTTTCCATTTCATGCAATTAAAATGATCTTGGCTGTCAAACAGGGGAAATATCTCCTGTTCTTCCTCCATGAGAAACACATCTGGATGAACTGTTAGCCGACAGCTGCCGCAGGAAGTTGCTGAGACAAAAGTGGGAACACTTCAAAGCACGTCTCGCAGAAAACGCAGCTGCAGCGTGCATTTGCGGTCCACGGCTTGCAATCACTGACTTACAAATGTTGTCACCATGTGTAAATGGTAAATAAAAACAGAATACAATGATTTGCAAATCCTTTTCAACTTATGTTCAATTGAATAGACTGCAAAGACAAGATATTTCATGTTCAAACTGGTAGACTTTGTTATTTTTTGCAAATATTAGCTGATTTGGAATTTGATACCTGCAACATGTTTTTAAAAAGCTGGCACAAGTGGCAAAAAAGACTGAGAAAGTTGAGGAATGCTCATCAAAGACTTATTTGGAACATCCCACAGGTGAACAGGCAAAGTGGGAACAGGTGGGTGCCATGTGTGAGGAGGCGTGGCCGCCAGACCTGCAGCGAGGCGGGGGGCGCCAGGGCCGGCTCCGAGACGAGCGTCAGGTGCGTAGATGCCCAACCTGGGCGCAGTTATGCAATCACCTCTCAAAGGGCAGCAGTCCAGAGGAGAGGGAAGTTGAATAAGTTGTTGAAGAAGTTGAAAAGTTGTTGAAGAAGAAGACGAAATGGAAGAAGAAGAAGAAGAACAAAAACAATAAGAAGAAGAAGGATAAGAGGGACAAGAAGAATTGTAAGGACAAAAAGAAGCAGGACAAGCAGAAGAAGAAGAAAAAGAAGAAGAAGAGGGACAAGAAGAAGAAGAGCAAAAAGAAGAAGAACAAGAATAACAAGAAGAAGAACAACAAGAAGAAAAGGGACAAGAAGAAGAAGAACAAGAACAAGAAGATGAAGAAGATAAAGAACAAGATCAAGTCAAGGAAAATGTCAAAGAAAAAGTGGGAAGAAATGGTGAAAAAGAAGGAGAAGACCGGGGACACAGGTGGCCGTGGCCGACTTCCTTTCCCGCTCCCTCAAAGGGGAGTGGGGTGGTTGGGGAGTATACTCAGCCAGTTGGAGTCCCGGCTTACGTCTGGCAGTGGAGGTCTGTGAGGAGGCGTGGCCGGCGAACCTGCAGCGAGGCAGGGCGCGCCGGGGCCGGCTCCGAGACGAGCAGCAGGTGCATAGATGGCCCATCTGGGCGCAGTTATGCAATCAACTCTCACTGTGTAAAAAGGCAGCAGTCGAGAGGAGAGGGGCGGAAGGAGCTGGAGAGCCAAAGCAACAGAAAGCGTGACACAGACGACGACGCGGGAAGCTGAAAAGCGACCAGAAGAGCGAGCAGTGGAAGAGAAAGGAGCTGTAAAGCTACCCGACCAGAGACTGAGAATATTGGAAAATAAAAACAAAGTCACAAAACTGCTTGCCCTCATGTCACTTCATGGTGGTCCATGGAACCCGGAGGGAAGAAGAGCTCCACAGTTGGCGCCCAACCTGGCTGGACCACTGGAAGCGGGGGAGGACGACACCCTGTGGGTTCCATGCAGCCGCCAGCGGCTCGAGGAGTCCCGCCAACAGTTGCGGCACCTGCAGGTGTTGGCGGACGGCAGATGGCCCCCCACAGAAGTTGAAGAAGTTGTTAAAGTTGTTCAAGAAAACGAAATGGAAGAAGAAGAAGAAGAAGAAGAACACAGAGAAGAATAAGAAGAAAAGGAACAAGAAGAAGAAGACGGACAAGAAGAAGAAGAAGAAGAAGAAGAAGATGAAGCAGAACAAGAACAACAACAACAAGAAGCAGAACAAGAACAAGAAGAAGCAAAACAAGAACAACAAGGGGAAGAAGAACAACAAGAAGAACAAAGAAGAAGAAGATGAAAAAGAAGAAAAGAGAAGAAGAAGAAGCAGAACTACAACAACAAGAACAAGAAAAGCAGAAGAACAACAAGAACAAGAACAACATGAATAAACAAGAAGATGAAAAAGAAGAAGAAAGAGAAAAACAAGAAGAAGAACAACAAAACGAAGAACCAGAAGAAGATGAAAAAGAAGAAAGAAAAGAAGAAGAAGAAGAGGAACAAGAAGAAGAAGAAAAAGAAGAAGAACCAGAAGAAGATGAAAAAAACAAGAACAAGAGAAAATGAAGAACAAAAAGAAGAAATGAAGAAGGGGAACAGGAAGAAGAAAAAGAAAAAGAAGAGGGACAAGAAAAAGAAGAAGGACAAAAAGAAGGACAAAAAGAAGAAGAAGAAGAAGAACAACAACAACAAGAAGAACAAGAAGAAAAAGAAGAAGAACAAATAGAAGAAGAAGAACAAGAAGAAGAAGACGGCCAAGAAGGATAAGGACAAGAAGAAGAAGAAGAACAAGAACAAATAGAAGAACAAGAAGAAGTACAAAAACAAGAAGAATAAATAGAAGAAGAAGAAGAAGAAGAAGAAGAACAAGAAGAACAAGAATGATAAGACAAGAAGAACAAGAACAAGAAGAAGAACAAATAGAAGAACAAGAAGAAGTACAAAAACAAGAAGAATAAGAACAAATAGAAGATGGCGTGGCGCAGTTGGTA
Organism: Nerophis ophidion; assembly: GCF_033978795.1. Lineage (NCBI taxonomy): Eukaryota > Metazoa > Chordata > Actinopteri > Syngnathiformes > Syngnathidae > Nerophis > Nerophis ophidion. Next base: position 39,907,257 of record NC_084631.1, on the reverse strand, counting down.
GAGTGGCCGTGTCAGCAAGCCGACGGTCCCTGGTTCAATCCCCACCTAGTACCGACCTCGTCACGTCCGTTGTGTCATTGAGCAAGACACTTCACCCTTGCTCCTGATGGGTGCTGGATAGCGCCTGGCATGGCAGCTCCCTCCATCAGTGTGTGAATGTGGAAGTAGTGTCAAAGCGCTTTGAGTACCTTGAAGGTAGAAAAGCGCAATACAAGTACAACCCATTTATCATTTTTAAGAAGAAGAAGAAGATGAAGTCAATGAAAAAGTGGAAGAAATTGTGAAAAAAGGAAGAGAAGACCGGGGACACAGGTGGTCGTGGCCGACTTCCTTTCCTGCTCCCTCAAAGGGGGGTGGGGCGGTTGGGGAGTAGGCTCAGCCAGTCCCGGCTTGCGTCTATCTAAATTGTCCAACATGAAATATCTTGTCTTTGCAATCCATTCAATTGAATATAAGTTGAAATTATTTGCAAATCATTCTCTTTTTATTTACCATTTCCACAACGTGACAACTTCACTGCTTTTGGCTTTTGTACAATCATGTCATGTCCTCCTTGCATTAAACAGATTCCATGTGTTTATGTGGCTGATGTTTTTTTTTTTTTACAATTCCTAGATATGCAGCACATAAATCATGGAGATGACAAATGGTCCACACCACACACGTCAATGGGAAAGGGCTGCAGATGAGTAATCCACTTAATTACTTACAACTACTTGTGTGATTCAAAACCACTGAAATGTGTCGGACTAACACAACCTCACTTCCTGGCTAAAGGCCAAACATATTTCATCTGCCGGCACATTTATTTTGTTTACTAACATGTCTTAACAACGGACTCCAGGCATTAATAGGCTGGATTTTACACAAGGAGGCTCCAGTGGAAATGGCTCAGAAATATAAATGCAGGCATCAGGTCAGATATTCCTTATGGAACCGCTCCACCATCATTTGAAAATGTACACGGTTTAAATATATATGATTAAGGTCGTCGCCTCAATTTTTTTCCCAGGCACTATCGTAAATGAATGTCATCAACGTTGTATAGATTCAGCTTGTCAGGACATAAGTTACACCTGCACACACGCACAATGATTCAGAGCTGCAGACCAAATACCGTATTTCCTTGAATTGCCGCCTGGCATGTAATATGCGCCTACCTTGAACTACTGCCGGTACAACCTTGCTTCCTTAGATTATTAGCGCATGCTTACTATTACCACCGGGTCAAATTCGGGACGTCACAAGTGACACTTCCCCTGTCGCCATTTTCAAAATGCAACTTTCACCTCTCAAAGAGCCATTTTAACCCATTTCACAACGACAATGGGAGCCGCAAAACTCTTTTGAAATGTATATTTAATTTACACAGCAAAACGAATTTTTGTCTTGTACTATTGTGTAAACCAGGGGTCTTGTTCATCAGCCACACCGGTTACACTGAAGATTATTGATATAAACAAGTTTAACACTCTTACTAATATGTGCCACACTGTGAACCCACACCAAACAAGAATGCCAAACACATTTCTGGAGAACATCGGCTCTGTAACACATTATAAATATTTAAGTCTCACCTTAAAACTCATTTGTATACTGTAGCCTTTAAATAGACCTCCTTTTTAGACCAGTTGATCTGCCGTTTCTTTTCTTTTTTCTCTCCTATGTCCCACTCTCCCTTGTGGAGGGGGTCCGGTCCGATCCGGTGGCCATGTACTGCTTGCCTGTGTATCGGCTGGGGACATCTCTGCGCTGCTGATCCGCCTCCGCTTGGGATGTTTTCCTGCTGGCTCCGCTGTGAACGGGACTCTCGCTGCTGTGTCGGATCCGCTTTGGACTGGACTCTCGCGACTGTGTGGATCCATTATGGATTGAACTTTCACAGTATCATGTTAGACCCGCTCGACATCCATTGCTTTCCTCCTCTCCAAGGTTCTCATAGTCATCATTGTCACCGACGTCCCACTGGGTGTGAGTTTTCCTTGCCCTTATGTGGGCCTACCGAGGATGTCGTAGTGATTTGTGCAGCCCTTTGAGACACTAGTGATTTAGGGCTATATAAGTAAACATTGATTGATTGATTGATAAACGCAACATAAGAATTACCCAGAATGCAATGCATCCATGACTCTTACTGCTTATATTATACACCCCCCAACCCCCTCCGTGCGTCGGTTGAGGTGGGCGGGGTTGGGGGTGTATAATATAAGCAGTAAGAGTCATGGATGCATTGCATTCTGGGTCATTCTTATGTCGCGTTTATAATGTGTTACAGAGACGATGTTCTCCAGAAATGTGTTTGTCATTCTTGTTTGGTGTGGGTTCACAGTGTGGCACATATTAGTGAGAGCGTTAAACTTGTTTATATCACAACCTTCAGTGTAACTTGTATCACCCAGTATGCCTTCCAAACTCGGCCGTGTGACGATAGAAGCAGCGAAATGCATGCGACAATTAAAAGGTTGTTCCAAGCCTTCAGTGCTGAAAATAATAACCATAATAACGGTTTATTTTTTATTAAATGTGCTCTTTGTGATGGTAGCCACACATCACAATCAATTTTTTACTGCATGCCATTGGTAAGCGCAGGGCTGAGAAGAGGTTTTAGAGTTATTAGCGCCTGCTTACTATTACCACATGTCTTGAATAGACGCAGGAGTGAGAAGAGGTTTTAAATTAATTAGCGCCCCTGCAGCTATTCAAGGAAATACGGTAAGCTACTTTTGGCAGCATCTACCGTATGTCTACACATGTCAGAGTTATTACAATCAGATAAAAGTAACACCTTATGTGACCTTTTGTGAGCTCTAAATGCATGAAACTTTTGGTTTGATGTGTTGGCATCATTTAACACAATATTGTATCAACCTTTACAAATCAGAAAAGAAAAACATACACATACTGTACATATAAATTCACTGTACAAACATACATATACACATACATACATACACTCATGCATATAATCAGGTTTCATCAAACATACACTATATTGCTATATGGCACACTGACCAAGCTTAACCTATTGATGTCTGTGGAACACACTCCCTGACCACTTGAGGGCACCACAGACTGTGAGAGTCCTTTTTTTTTTTTTAGATATATGCATATTAGTTCTAGCTATAAAGCTGTTCTAGTTTTTCTTTTTTCTTTTTTTTTTAATACACTGACACTTTGAGGTTGTTTACTCAATGTAAAGTGCTTTCTACAAATAAAATCTATTATTACTATAACAATCTACAAGGTTAATACAGTCCGCTTCTTTCTTCCCCACAATTTATCTGCTTTCTTTTGCATTTCAAGTTATCAGTACATATATGTACTGCTGCATTTGAAACTATTGTATTGTTGATAATAGAGGTCAATTATTGTTATTCATTATCAGTGATATTTCTATTATGTGTATTGCCCCATTTGTAGTGTAATAATGGTCATTTCTTTGTTATTAAAATTTACTTCGCTAACTGCTTCTTTGCTATCACTTTTACTATCATATTTGTACAAATCCTATTTGTTGATGTTGCTCTATTGTTGTTGTTGTCACTTTGTCTTATCCCCCTCTTGTCCCTGCAATTTCCCCCTCTTTCTTCCATTTTTTCTCTTCCGGCTGCACCAAATAAGAATATAAATCCATTTAATAAAGTCAAATACAAATAAGGCAACAAGTATATAAATAAATAAATAAATGGGTTGTACTTGTATAGCACTTTTCTACCTTCAAGGTACTCAAAGCGCTTTGACACTACTTCCACATTTACCCATTCACACACACATTCACACACTGATGGAGGGAGCTGCCATGCAAGGCGCCAACCAGCACCCATCAGGAGCAAGGGCGAAGTGTCTTGCTCAGGACACAATGGACGTGACGAAGTTGGTACTAGGTGGGATTTGAACCAGGGACCCCTCGGGTTGCGCACAGCCACTCTGCCACTGCGCCACGGGAAAAGTATCCCACACTTCTCTTTTGTAAAGTAAATATGTACAGCCGATATGGGAATCGACATCAAATATATGTTTTGCCTGAGTGGTTGGACACAACCAAAATAAAAAATAATAATAATAATAAAAAAAAAAAGATGACATAAAAGACGAAATTCATCATAACTCGCCTTTAATTTGGACTCTCAGATGTTTTTTTGATTGATTGATTAATTGATACTTGTATCAGTAGATTGCACAGTACAGTACATATTCCGTACAATTGACCACTAAATGGTAACACCCCAATAAGTTTTTCAACTTATTTAAGTCGGGGTCCACGTTAATCAATTTGTTGTAACGCCTTATTTTATGATCGAAAATCCTCTGACAACAACCCAGGCCTATGTTTAGTTTCAGTCCTCACAGGAAAACACAACAATGCACATCTTACCGACTGGTTTGTTAACGCCAAGAAAACCAGCGTTTCCCAGGATCTTGAATACTTTATGAGCCGGAAACTTCCCCTCTGCTTCCCACTGATCGACAAACGGGTTAATCTCCTGCTCGATGATCTGTAGGAGACATGGATTTGTGTAAATACACAACATGCGTTATATATTCATGTGTATGTGTGTACATAAGCTTAACAAGAAACGGTCCCGCTGCAATCTTTACACGTCCCCAAACTGAATCTACAATAGAGGAAACTAATGACATGCGATGGCAGTTTCCTGCTGTGTGGCGCACATCTGCACTTAAGTCTATGTAATCCACGCCTAGCAGACGACTACAAAAGGTATTACAAATCAATGAATAGAGAGCAGCCTGGGAAAAAGGTGAATCTCTAATGATAGTGGTGACAGCCAACATGGCTGTACACGTTTTCGAGGGGGTGACATACAATATGCTAGAAGCAGATGAATGGTTTGGAGCCGATCCCAACCATGGACATTAAAGTGTAAATCACATGTGCTGGGGAAAAAAAACAAGACGGATGGTGTAGGTAAGACCCTCAGAGGGGGGTATAGTCAAAGAGAAATGGGAAGATGAGATTCAGGTGTGTGTCCGTGAGAATTTATTTCCGTTTGACTCAACATCCGCCAATTCTAGGTCATCCTAAAGATGTTTGGTGGGATTTAGCAGGGCTGCACAGTGGGAGCATTTTACCCACATTTGCGACGAGAAATACGTTGTGCGAGTATTAAAAAAAAACAAAAAGGGGGCACACATGCAATTACCGATTTTAAAGGGGAACATTATCAGCAGTGTCAATATATACCTTGATGGTGCAGAAAAAAGACCATATATTTTTTTAACCGATTTCCAAACTCTAAATGGGTGAATTTTGGCGAATTAAACGCCTTTCTGTTTATCGCTCTGGAGGCGATGACGTCAGAATGTGACGTCACCGAGGTAACACACCCGCCATTTTCATTTTCGACACATTGTAAACATTGGGTCTCAGCTCTGTTATTCTCCGTTTTTTCGACTATTTTTTGGAACCTTGGAGACATGCCTCGTCGGTGTGTAACAACACTAACAGGGAGGGATTCAAGTTGCACCACTGGCCCGAAGATGCCAAAGTGTCTGCCGCCAGACCCCCATTGAATGTGCAGGAGTGTCTCCACATTTTACCGGCGATGACAGACATGGCACAGAGATGTACGGATAACCTGCAGATGCATTTGCAACGATAAAATCAACAAAATCACAAAGGTGAGTTTTGTTGATGTTGACTGCCAGCTAATCGATGCTAACATGCTACGCTAATCGATGCTAACATGCTATTTACCGGCGGTGCTAAAGCAGACATGGTACAGATATGTATGGATAACCTGTAGATGCATTTGCAACTATATTACGTTTCCTTCCACCCACATTTAATGCGAAACAAACACTTACCAATCGACGGATTTAAGTTGCTCCCGTGTCAAAAGATGCGAAAGTCCTGATCGTTTGGTCCGCACATTTTACCGGCGATGCTAACACAGCTATTCGGCCATGCTATGGCTATGAATAACGTCAATAGCTATTCGCTCAATAGCTTCAGTTTCTTCTTCAATACTTTCATACTCCAACCATCTGTTTCAATACATGCGTAATCTGTTGAATCGCTTAAATCGCTGAAATCCGAGTCTGAATCCGAGCTAATGTAACTATATCTTGCTGTGGTATTCCCATTGTTTGTTTACATTGGCAGCACTGTATGACGTCACAGGGAAATGGCCAGTGTCTTCGCAGAGAGCGAAAATAAGGCACTTTAAAGCTTTATTTAGGGATATTCCGAGACCGGTAAAATTTTTTAAAAAATTTCAAAAAATATTACAAGCCACTGGGAACTGATTTTTATTGTTTTGAACCCTTTTGAAATTGTGATAATGTTCCCCTTTAAAGAGTTTAAATGATCACTTCCTCCACCTTTTTAGCAGGTGGGCGGATTGACTGTATTTTCTTGACTATTTTTCTCCACAGGTCAAAAGGCGTAAGGTCAAAGCTAACAGCATCATGTTCGGTGGAACACCAATCGTGTCACACCACTGACTCGCTAAGTAGGATGGAAAATGGATTATAAACAACTTTCTACTGAATTTTACATACTCTTCAACTATGAGAGCGGCAAAGTGACGCCATGACTCATTTCGGCTTCGGTTCTGAGTCATGCACCAAAGTCTGATTGTCAGGAGTGGAGAGCAGGCCGACAACAGGCTTTAACAACCGTTGAAACAGGTGAACTTTGGCGCCGTGACTCATTTTAGGGATCGGGAAGTCGTTCACAGCTGGTAAAGTGCTTCGAAATGACCAAACAATTGAGACGCTCTTAGAGGACTATTTCTGTGAGCACTCAGGACCTAGACCAGGGGGCACCAGGTAGCCCGTAAGGACCAGATGAGTTGCCCGCTGGCCTGTTCTAAAAATAGCTTGAATAGCAGCACTTACCAGTGAGCTGCCTCTATTTCTTAAATTGTATTTATTTACTAGCAAGCTGGTGTCGCTTTGCTGGACATTTTTAATTCTAAGAGAGACAAAACTCAAATAGAATTTGAAAATCCAAGAAAATATTTGAAAGATTTGGCCTTCACTTGTTTAAATAAATTCATTTATATTTTTACTTTGCTTCTTATAACTTTCAGAAAGACATTTTTAAAGAAAAAATACAACCTTAAAAATGATTTTAGGATTTTTAAACACATATACCTTTTTACCTTTTAAATTCCTTCCTCTTCTTTCCTGACAATTTAAATCAATGTTCAAGTAAAATTTATTTTCTTTATCGTAAAGAACAATAAATACATTTTAATTCAATTCTTCATTTTAGCTTCTGTTTTTTCGACGAAGAATATTTGTGAAATATTTCTTCAAACTTATGATTAAAATAAAAAAAAATATTCTGGCAAATCTAGAAAATCTGTAGAATCAAATTTAAATCTTATTTCAAACTCTTTTGAATTTCTTTTAAAATTTTTGTTCCGGAAAATCTAGAAGAAATAATGATTCGTCTTTGTTAAAATTGTAACTTAGTCCAATTTGTTATATATTCTAACAAAGTGCAGACTGGATTTTAAAATATGTCATCAATATTCTAAAATTAAACTTAATCAGGAAAAAATGACTAATGATGTTCCATAACTTATTTTTTAAATTTTTTCAAAAAGATTCGAATTAACTAATTTTTCTCTTTTTTTTTGGTTGAATTTTGAATTTTAAAGAGTCGAAATTGAAGATAAACAATGTTTCAAAATCAAATTTTCTCATTTTTTTCATGTTTTCTCCTCTTTTAAACCGTTCAATTAAGTGTTTTTTTCATCTTTTATTCTCTTCGTAAAAGTAAAAAAAAAAAATGTACGACGGAATGACAGACAGAAATACCCTTTTTTAAAAAAAATATACATAGATTTATTTATTAAAGGTAAACTGAGCAAATTGGCTATTTCTGGCAATTTATTTAAGTGTGTATCAAACTGGTAGCCCTTCGCATTAATCAGTACCCAAGAAGTAGCTCTTGGTTTCAAAAAGGTTGGTGACCCCTGCTCTAGAGTATAGACTGTTCCGCTCGACCTGGTGTTGACGGAGGAAGTCCACATTAAATGCTAGTTCAGGGGGTTTTTAATTCAATTTTGAACAGTATTGAAATGGTGGTCATATTTCAAACTGACTAAAAAGGGAGTTTCCTGTGGTGTCAACTGTTTTTCTTGGGAGTTCATTGACATGTACTCTGTAGACTGGAGAAAGACTGACGGTTAGTCACCCTATTGCCTCTGCCATGTTGCAGTACAAACCCCGTTTCCATATGAGTTGGGAAATTGTGTTAGATGTAAATATAAACGAAATAAAATGATTTGCAAATAATTTTCAACCCATATTCAGTTGAATATGCTACAAAGACAACATTTTTGATGTTCAAACTCATAAACATTTTTTTTTATGCAAATAATCATTAACTTTAGAATTTGATGCCAGAAACACGTGACAAAGAAGTTGGGAAAGGTGGCAATAAATACTGATAAAGTGGAGGAATGCTCATCAAACACTTATTTGGAACATTCCACAGGTGTGCAGGCTAATTGGGAACAGGTGGGTGCCATGATTGGGTATAAAAACAGCTTCCCCAAAATTGCTCAGTCTTTCACAAGAAAGGATGGGGCGAGGTACACCCCTTTGTCCACAACTGCGTGAGCAAATAGTCAAACAGTTTAAGAACAACGTTTCTCAAAGTGCAATTGCAAGAAATTTAGGGATTTCAACATCTACGCTCCATAATATCATCAAAAGGTTCAGAAAATCTGGAGAAATCACTCCACGTAAGCGGCATGGCCGGAAACCAACATTGAATGACCGTGACCTTCCATCCCTCAGACGGCACTGTATCAAAAACTGACATCAATCTCTAAAGGATATCACCACATGGGCTCAGGAACACTTCAGAAAACTACTCTCACTAAATACAGTGTCGCTAAATTTGTAAGCGCAAGTTAAATCTCTACTATGCAAAGCGAAAACCATTTATCAACAACATCCAGAAACGCCGCCAGCTTCTCTGGGCCCGAGATCATCTAAGATGGACTGATCCAAAATGGAAAAGTATTCTGTGGTCTGACGAGTCAACATTTCAAATTGTTTTTGGAAATATTCGACATCGTGTCATCTGGACCAAAGGGGAACTGAACCATCCAGACTGTTATCGACGCGAAGTTGAAAAGCCAGCATCTGTGATGGTATGGGGGTGCATTAGTGCCCAAGGCATGGGTAACTTACACATCTGTGAAGGCACCATTAATGCTGAAAGGTACATACAGGTTTTGGACCAACATATGCTGGACACCAAGCGCCGTCTTTTTCATGGACAGCCCTGCTTATTTCAGCTAGACAATGCCAGGCCACATTCAGCACGTGTTACAACAGCGTGGCTTGGTAAAACAAAAAAGAGTGCGGGTACTTTCTTGGCCCGCCTGCAGTCCAGACCTGTCTCACATGGAAAATGTGTGATGCATTATGAGGTGTAAAATACGACAGCGGAAACCCCGGACTGTTGAACGACTGAAGCTCTAAATAAAACAAGAATGGGAAAGAATTCCACTTTCAAAGCTTCAACAATTAGTTTCCACAGTTCCCAAACGTTTATTGAGTGTTGTTAAAAGAAAAGGTGATGTAACACAGTGGTGAACATGCCCTTTCCCAATTACTTTGGCATGTGTTGCAGCCACGAAATTCTAAGTTAATTATTATTTGCAAAAAAAAACAAAATAAAAGTTTGAGTTTGAACATCAAATATCTTGTCTTTGTAGCATATTCAACTGAATATGGGTTGAAAAGGATTTGCAAATCATTGTATTCCGTTTATATTTACATCTAACACAATTTCCCTAACTCATATGGAAATGGGGTTTGTATATAAAGACCAACTGTTGGAGATTATTTACAGTAAATAGTTTAGATCAGGGGTGGCCATTACATGGATCGCGAGCTACCGGTCGATGGTGGAGAGTGTGGTGTGCCAGTTGATTGAAAAATACACCTAAAAACGTCACTTTGGTCACTTGATTGACATTCGCGGCACCCGAGTATCTTGTGAGATGACGCTGGCTGCTCCCAGATCATTATTAAGAAAAAACGGCCGACAGGAAGGCGAGAAACACTTTTTATTTCAACGGACTCTCGCGCCGTACCTGCTGTCTAAACTCTAAAGACCGACCGCACAGTTCCTGTCTTCACAATAAAAGCGCCGCTTCATCCTGCCTGACGGCAAAATAAGAGTTTCAGAAAGCAAGCAAGCTATGTGTGCAGGGAGGAAATACTTGTTGGAATTAGGCCTGTTGCAAGCATAAAATAGGCAATAAAAGATAAAAAGAGCGCCGTACTTTGTGTGACTTCTTCTGGACGTTACAATACATGATATTTGTTGTCATGTAAAAAAAAACGAACTTTCCAGGTGTAGCAGCTAATGTTGCCGTGGGTCACCTCTTCATCAAATACATTGAGCAGAAAGTTGTATCAAAACACACCGACTAAAAACATTACAATCTCCATTGGCTGTAGTAATTAAAAAGGAATGCACTGATGTTCCATGTAGGAATTACAGTCTATTAATCTTTCAATTCTGAGAATGTTTTCCCTGATAAATGTCTTCCTAAAATGTATAAATCTGTCATAAGGTCAGTGTTTTTATTACCCACCATTGTTCTCTGAGACATTTCACTTGATCAAGGCTTTTCTGACATTTCACAATACAAAGTACTAAAAGTATGTGCATTGACTAAAGATGATATTGTACCATCCATCCATCTTCCGCGTATCCGAGGTCGGGTGGCGGGGGCAGCAGCCTAAGCAGAGAAGCCCAGACTTTCCTCTCCCTAGCCACTTCGTCCAGCTCCTCCCGAGGCGTTCCCAAGCCAGCCGAGAGACACAGTCTTCCCAACGTGTCCTGGGTCTTCCCCGTGTCAGTTGGACGTGCTCTAAATACCTGCATCCTGACCAGATGCCCGAACTACCTCATCTGGCTCCTCTCCATGTGGAGGAGCCGCGGCTTTACTTTTAGCTCCTCCCGGATGGCAGAACTTCTCACCCTATCTCTAAGGGAAAGCCCCAAACTCATTTTGGACGCTTGTACACGTGATCTTGTCATTTCGGTCATAGCCCAAAGCTCATGACCATAGGTGAGGATGGGAACGTACATCGGCCGGTAAATTGAGAGCTTAGCTCCTTCTGCACCGCAACCGATCGATACAGCATCCGCGTAACTGAAGACGCCTGTCGATCTCACCATCCACTCTTCCCTCACTCGTGAGCAAGACTCCGAGGTACTTGAACTTCTCCACTTGGGGCAGAGTCTCCTCTCCAACCCGGAGATGGCACTCCACCCTTTTCCGGGCGAGAACCATGGACTCGGAAACAATTTTCAAGGATCCAATATAGGTATATCGTAATCTGAACACTCCAAACTACAACATGACAGTCTCATTGGCGGTGGTGATCAAAATGAATGTATGAATCATTCCATTTCGGGATTTAAGTCAATCAATCTTTGAATTCTGTCACATTTTCCCTGACTGATGGGTTTCTCTGCTAAAGAACTCTCAGTTATTAGTACGGTGTATAAGGCAGAGGTGGGACCAAGTCATTGTTTTGTAAGTCTCAAGTCTTTGCCTTCAAGTATCCAGTCAAGTCCAAAATCAAGACGTGAAAGTCACAAGTCCCAAGTCCTGAATTGATTAACGTGGACCCCGACTTAAACAAGTTGAAAAACTTATTCAAGTCTTTCCAGTTAGTGGTCAATTGTACGGAATATGTACTAAACTGTGCAATCTACTAATAAAAGTTTCAATTAGGGATGCACCGATTAATCGGTAACCGAATATATTCGGCCGAATATGGCAAAAAAAGCCACATTCGGCCTTCGGTGGAATGAGTTAAGAACAAGGCCGAATAGTGGCGTGTGACGCAATTTTTTGACGCGGTGACGCAATCAACCAACGTGCAGTGACGCGGTGACGTTGGGATATGTTGTGTACCTGTATAAGTGTATGAGGTTACAAGCACACACTTATTGAGATTTAGTGGGGCCTCTGTTTACATTATTAGCCTGTTGTGTAGGCTACCTGTATAAGTGTATGAGGTTACAAGCACACACTTATTGAGATTTACTTGAGCCTTCTGTTTACATTATTAGCATATCTACTGTGGCTAAGCAGACTTTTGCCAAAAGGACAATAATTATTTTGTTGTTGGTTTATCCACTTTAATGCACTTTATTTTTTTTTGCAATGCATGTTTTGTTTGAAGGCCTAATATAAATGAAAAACTTTGTGCTTTTTTTGAAAAGCAAAGGCTACTGGAATATTAAAAACATTTCAATATTCAATAAAAAATTACTTTATTTGAAAAACATGTCTAAATATTTATTCTAGGCTATTTATGCAATATTAAAACAATTGTGAAAAACTGCATTCATTATTCGGTATTCGGCTTCGGCCACAAATTTTCATTTCGGTGCATCCCTAGTTTCAATCAATCAATAAATGCAGTTTGAGTCCTTTCAAGTCCTTTTAACCAGGGGTCCCCAACCTTTTTTGCACCAGGGACCGGTTTAATGTCGGCGTTATTTCCAGGGACTGGCCTTCCACGTGTGGCTGGTAAATAAATATATAGCAAATAGGTGCACCAAAACGTTGAATTTGAAAAAAATCTCTTCATAGATTTTCTACCGCTAATTCCCTTTGGGGTCGCTGGTGCTTATCTCAGCTACAATCGGGCGGAAGGCGGGGTACACCTTGGATAAGTCGCTACCTCATCGCAGAGTCTTCCATCCATCCATTTCCTACCGCTTATTCCCTGTGGGGTCGCGGGGGGAGCTGGTGCCTATCTCAGCTACAATCGGGCGGAAGTCAGGGCACACCCTGGACAAGTTGTCACCTCATCACAGGGCCAACAGAGATAGACGGACAACATTCACACACTAGGGCCAATTTAGTGTTGCCAATCAACCTATCCCAAGGTGCATGTCTTTGGAGGTGGGAGGGGCCTATCCCCAGGTGCATGTCTGGAGGTGGGAGGAGCCTATCCCCAGGTGCATGTCTTTGGAGGTGGGAGGGGCCTATCCCTAGGTGCATGTCTTTGGAGGTGGGAGGGGCCTATCCCCAGGTGCATGTCTTTGGAGGTGGGAGGGGCCTATCCCCAGGTGCATGTCTTTGGAGGTGGGAGGGGCCTATCCCCAGGTGCATGTCTTTGGAGGTGGGAGGGGCCTATCCCCAGGTGCATGTCTTTGGAGGTGGGAGGAAGCCGGAGTACCCGGAAGGAACCTACGCACTCACGGGGCGGCATAGCTCGGTTGGTAGAGCGGCCGTGCCAGCAACTTGAGGGTTGCAGGTTCGATTCCTGCTTCCACCATCCTAGTCACTGCCGTTGTGTCCTTGGGCAAGACACTTTACCCACCTGCTCCCAGTGCCACGCACACTGGTTTAAATGTAACTTAGATATTGGGTTTCACTATGTAAAGCGCTTTGAGTCACTAGAGAAAAGCGCTATATAAATATAATTCACTTCACATGCAAACTCCACACAGAAAGATCCCGTGCCCGGGATTGAACCCAGGACTACTCAGAACCTTCGTAATGTGAGGCAGATGCACTAACCTTTCCTCCACCGCGCTGCATTGCAGGGTCTTGTCAAGTCAAAAGGCTCAAGTCTAAGTGAAGTCACAAGTCATTGATGTTGAAGTCTAACTCGAGTTGCGAGTCTCTTTACATTTTGTCAAGTAAAGTCCAAAGTCATCCAATTCATGACTCGAGTCCAAGTCATGTAACTAGAGTCCACACCTCTGGCATAAAGGAATCACCCCGTAAGAACACTAGGTAAATGAGGTGTCTGTAATACTAAGGATTGAGGACTATACTCACTACTTTATCGTTTTCTCAGTAAGCTATAAAATCAAGCTTGTTATTGCGAGGGAACGGGAGACCTTGAAAAGGCCGAAACTACAATCAAAGCTGCATTCAAACCCGTGGGAGGAAACAGTAGGCAAAGAGCGGCAGCCGTTATTCCGAGGTTAAGTCATCCGTGTTCAAAGTTCAGATCCTGCGGAAGGGAAAGGGAGGGGAGGAGAGTGCGAGCTGGAAGGGCAAACACGCATCGGGGAGGGATGCTGCACGGTTCCACAAGGGTTACTGTGGACTATTTGTGTTCCAGGGTCTCACATCAGCAGACAGTCATGCAGCACGCCAGGGTCGGCAACACTGCATTATCAGATCTGGCACAAAGTGTCCGCCAGATACTAAACACAACACTGACCTTCTCGATGGAAAGTGTTGTGCTCACTTCACTTCAACCTTCCAAAACTATGTCTTCAAGATAACAATAAACCCTTGTTTATCCTTGTTTGTTGTTTTTTTTTTGCCTGTAGTAAATGAATGAAGACATCATACGCAAATACAGTGTTGGCTTTCACTGTTATGCTGATGACAGCCAAGTCTACATGAGCCTAGAGCTGACCAACACGCCGGATTGTAGTCAGCTGGAGGCGTGGCTTAATGAAATTAAACAATGGATGTCCGCTAACCTTTTGCTACTCAACGCAAAGAAAACGGTGGCAGCGGCGGCGATGACCAAGAAGAAAGCGGTGTTGGAATATAATTACAACACTGTGTGTACATATCTATATAATATTTACATATTTATATAATATGTAACTACAAGCTTCATTCAGAGTCCTATTGCTTTTATGAGCGGTCGAGCGAGTCAAAAGCCGAAGGCTAACACCGTATTTGCGTATGATGTCACCTAGCGGCAGCATGTAGATGCTGAAGAGTGCAGGGCCAAGGACCGAACCCTGGGGAACTCCACACGTTACCTTAACGTAGTCCGAGGTCACATTGTTATGGGAGACACACTGCATCCTATCAGTAAGATAAGAGTTAAACCAAGACAGGGCTAAGTCTGACATACCAATTCGTGTTTTGATACGTTCTAATAAAATATTATGATCGACAGTATCGAAAGCAGCGCTAAGATCGAGGAGCAGCAACATAGATGACGCATTAGAATCCATCGTTAGCAATAGATCATTAGTCATTTTTGCGAGGGCTGTCTCCGTGGAGTGATTTGCCCTGAAACCGGATTGTTAGACGCTAAGTGTTCATTTAACTGCTCCGCAACAATTTTTTCGAGGATTTTTGAAATAAAGGGAAGGTGAGACACCGGTCGGTAGTTTACCATGAGGTCAGGATCGAGGTTAGGTCTTTTAAGAAGAGGATGAATAACCGCTTTTTTGAATGCTAGGGGAACAGTGCCCGAGGAAAGTGATAAGTTTATAATATTTAGCACTGATGGACCTAATAATACAAAGAGCTCCTTGATCAGTTTCCCAGGAAGAGGGTCAAGTAAACATGTTGTTTGTTTTATTCCATTTACACGTTGTAACAATTCCTCTAATGTTATTTCCTTTAAACGAGATTGTCACCGATGTCCCACTGGGTGTGAGTTTTCCTTGCCCTTATGTGGGCCTACCGAGGATGTCGTAGTGGTTTGTGCAGCCCTTTGAGACACTAGTGATTTAGGGCTATATAAGTAAACATTGATTGATTGATTATTTTTTATTTTGTGGCGGCCGAAATTCTTGAATGAACACTTGATGCATATAATCACAGCAGTACGATGATTCTTTGTGTCTACATTAAAACATTCTTCTTCATACATAATATATGCTACTTTTAAAATTTCACGCAGAGGGAAATCACAACTAAGTCAACTGACCAAAAGTGTATTTATTAAACAGTTATAAAGCAGTGGCACAAATGTTCATGTCATTTCCAAAAAAGAAAGTGCAAGATTGAGACATTTCAAAATGAACAGCATAATAGGAAATCAAATAGTATTCGTCCTTCGCTATGTGGTAGGTTACTAGGGACGTTATTAAATTCCGTTGTTGACTATTTTTTTCATACGGTTTTGATGTGGAAATGTTTGCCTCGGCATTTTGATGGTGCGGGCGTGCGGCACCGAACGGAGATGTCGACATGCGGTTTCAAACACTTCATTCTCTAGCAGGTGACTTATCAAATGATGCTACGTATTAGCAGTAATGCTACTTTTGGTAGTAACGCTTTTGCCTCATGCTTGACAAATCACGGTTTGTCTGTTCGACATATTCCCGCCTGAAGCCAAACCACCGCCAGACGATGGACCCTCTGCTGTTTTTCTTGGGAATTAATTCTCCCTTCATTCGCACCTTCTTTCCCTCGTATTACCACTCGCACGGCTCCGCTAGCATCACAGCTAACGTTAACGAGGGCGTATGACGTGACGTGTGTAAGAAAGTGCGCTTGTTTTAAGTCTCTGTGAGACGGAGAGACAGGAAAGAGCGAGGAGAGCCTGTAATTATAAGGCCCGCAGCTTAAAAGCAACTGCGTGAGAACGTTTACCGTATTTCCTTGAATTACCGCCGGGGCACTAATTCATTTAAAACCTCTTCTTACTCCGGCATTTACCAAAGGCACGCGCTAATTATTTGAAAACCTCTTCTCACTCCGGCAATTACCAAAGGCACGCGGTAAATTTAGGCCTGCGCTTAAAAATTTGAGTGTGATGTAAGGATACCATCATGAAAAGCACATTTAATAAAAAAAACAAACATTATTATGGTCATACCTTTACTTATAAATGAAGTCCATACGCAGCTCTTTCTGATCAAAAGCATCGATAACTTGTTTATAGAAGTCTTCCTTATCTTTCTTCAGTTTTAAAAGTCTCTCTGTCTCGATGGAGATCTTCCTTTATTACCTCCTGCTTGGATTGAAAGTCCAGTTTAGAAAACTGTTTTATTTTAGATATGTAATCCTCCATGTTAAAAGTGCAAGCGAGAGGAAAAAAATAAACGATTGCTGCCCACTCTTGCTGCTTGTTGTCCTTTCTTCTGCAGCAGAGTAGTCGCAAGAAGGATCACTAGCACCCTCTACCACCAGGAGGCGGGAGTCATTTAATGACTCATATTTGACACACGCAGCTACGGTGTATTAATAAAACATAGCTGCTTACTGTTCTTTTTAGCATAGCTTAGACCTCAAATCCTACTGAATAACTCTTAATATTCTTCCCTTTATGCGATTTCTAATGTTTGAAATCAGCCTCCTCCATTTTGAAAATGATGACAGGTGAAGTGTCACTCGCGACGTGACGAGTTTGACCCGGCGGAAATTATAGGCATATGCTAATTATTTGGCAAAATTCTAGACATGCACTAATAAAAATATTTTTTTGCGAAACGAGTTTGACCCGGCGTTAATCCTGAGCCGGCGGTAATGCTAAGCATGCGCTAATTATTTTGCAAAACGAGTTTGACCCGGCAGTAATTCTAGGCAGGCACATACTATATACCCGGCGACAATTCAAGGAAATACGGTACTCGAATATCACGATATAGTCATTTTCTACATCGCACAGGGACAAACCCGTGATATACCGTGTATATCAATATATCGCCCAGCCCTACATTGCGCCTTATTTATGCGTTAAATATAGAAATAACACCCGTAACTGACAGAGCGTCTTTTAATACGGTGCGCCCAATGGTCGCGAAAACACAGTGTAGTGGCTTTGAATCCATGGTATTGGTTAATTTCTTATCGAAGCATCGGGAAAACCGGTTTTCGGACCTCATCCCTGTCAGTCTGTAACATTTAAAAAAAGTAGTCTGTGGTTCTTCTATTGGTGTTTTTAGTATTCCCTTTTTTGCAAATGCGTCATGGCCAAGCTACTTTGTGGGAATCAATGTTATCACAAAAACTAGTGAGTCTGGAGGTTAACTCCAGGGACTGTTTTAGTAGCACAAACATGTCTGACCTTCAACAGTCATGGAGGCATTTTCTTCTGACTCAACTGCTACCGCATCTTTAAGGGAAAAAAGTCCCATTATCCTTCAGCTCATGCTTTTAATAAACATGGAGTTCCTTTTCCCGCCCTGACAACATATTGTTCTGGGTTTCCTTTTCCACATTTTTATCCTCGCCATATTCCCAGTGCTGGTTTATTTTCAACCTCCTTGCACCCTTTGAAGGTTTAGTCAGACAATATAATTCCCCGCTTCTTACCGCAACACATTTGCTGTCTGCCTTAATAAAGCTCTTGACGTTATTTTTGGACTCCTTATCGACAAACGTCTGCTTGTACCTAAGATACAAAAGTCTGATAACTAAGGCATTGTTAGATTCCTTTTTTGTGGTTACCATGACAACTTCGAGTTTAATTTGTTCATTCAACTTGTAGAATGTGAAGCATGCTGTTTAACAACAACAACGCTGCTATATGTTTCACGATATTACTCCAAATTATGATTCAAAATTACATTTTTATCTCCTGTTACAACCATATAGTCACCCATTTATCAATACTCTTCATTAGTCATCATTTTACCAAAGCAAAAGTGTACTTTCATGAC
This sequence comes from Nerophis ophidion, assembly GCF_033978795.1. Lineage (NCBI taxonomy): Eukaryota > Metazoa > Chordata > Actinopteri > Syngnathiformes > Syngnathidae > Nerophis > Nerophis ophidion. The sequence continues at coordinate 39,888,911 of NC_084631.1, read as the reverse complement.
AATTGCACTGTAATATTATGAGAATTAAGTCAGAATAAAAGTCAGAATTTAAAAATATCTTATAAAAATAGGACTTCTTATAATTGTTTACTTTGAGTCTGCTATTTTTATGAGGATAACATTTTAATATTACAAGAATAAAGTTGTAATGATGGTAATATTTAAGAAAGAAATACAAAACTGTATTTTTACAGGACTTAATAGGTACTATTATGACAACAAAAAGTAACTGCACGAAAATAGTCATTAATGTTACAAAAATAAAGTAAGTAAACTTGTAAAATGTACAAACCCCGTTTCCATATGAGTTGGGAAATTGTGTTAGATGTAAATATAAATGGAATAGAATGATTTGCCAATCATTTTCAACCCATATTCAGTTGAATATGCTACAAAGACAACATATTTGATGTTCAAACTGATAAACTTTTTTTTTTTGTTGCAAATAATCATTAACTTTAGAATTTGATGCTAGCAACACGTGACTAAAAAGTTGGGAAAGGTGTCAATAAATACTGATGAAGTTGAGGAATGCTCATCAAACACTTATTTGGAACATCCCAAAGGTGTGCAGGCTAATTGGGAACAGGTGGGTGCCATGATTGGGTATAAAAACAACTTCCCAAAGAAATGCTCAGTCTTTCACAAGAAGAGATGGGGCGAGGTACACCCTTTTGTCCACAACTGCGTGAGCAAATAGTCAAACAGTTTAAGAACATTTCTCAAAGTGCAATTGCAAGAAATTTAGGGATTTCAACATCTACCCTCCATATCATCATCAAAAGGTTCAGAGAATCTGGAGAAATCACTCCACGTAAGCGGCATGGCCGGAAACCTACATGGAATGACCTTCGAACCCTCAGACGGCACTGTAACAAAAACCGACATCAATCTCTAAAGGATATCACCACATGGGCTCAGGAATACTTCAGAAAACCACTGTCGCAAAATACAGTTGGTCGCTACATCTGTAAGTGCAAGTTAAAGCTCAACAATGCAAAGCGAAAGCCATTTATCAACAACATCCAGAAACGCCGCTGGCTCCTCTGGGCCCAAGATCATCTAAGATGGACTGATTCAAAGTGGAAAAGTGTTCTGTGGTCTGACGTGTCCACATTTCAAATTGTTTTTGGTAATATTCAACATTGTGTCATCCGGACCAAAGGGGAAGCGAACCATCCAGACTGCTATCCACGCAAAGTTCAAAAGCCAGCATCTGTGATGGTATGGGGGTGCATTAGTGCCCAAGGCATGGGTAACTTACACATCTGTGAAGGCACCATTAATGTTGAAAGGTACATACAGGTTTTGGAACAACATATGCTGCCATTTAAGCGCCGTCTTTTTCATGGACGCCCCTGCTTATTTCAGCAAGACAACGCCAAGCCACAATCAGCACGTGTTACAACAGCGTGGCTTCAAAAAAAAATTAGTGCGGGTACTTTCCTGGCCCGCCTACAGTCCAGACCTATCTCCCATCGAAAATTTGCGGCGCACTATTAGGCGTAAAATACGACAATGGAGACCCAGGACTGTTGAACGACTGAAGCTCTACATAAAACAAGAATGGGAAAGCTTCAACAATTAGTTTCCTCAGTTCCCAAACGTTTGAGTGTTGTTAAAAGAAAAGGTGATGTAACACAGTGGTGAACATGCCCTTTCCCAACTACTTTGGCACGTGTTGCAGCCATGAAATTCTAAGTTAATTATTATATGCAAAAAAAAAAATAATGTTTATGAGTTTGAACATCAAATATGTTGTCTTTGTAGTGCATTCAATTGAAAATTGCAAATCATTGTATTCCGTTTATATTTACATCTAAAACAATTTCCCAACTCATATGGAAACGGGGTTTGTAAATACAGTATCACCATTATAAAAAAAGACTAATGTAAGAGATCTATGAGACTAAAAATGCTCTAGTATGAGAATAAAGTTGGAATTTTACGAGATTGAAAATCATACCATTATAAAAAATAAAGTTGTGAATTATAAGAATAAAGTTGTAATCTTACAAGGACAAATTTGTAAGTATAAGAAAAAAGTTTTGATTATACAAGAATAATCGTGTAAAATTAAGAAAGAATTGGACTATGTTTTTATTTTACAGGACTTCAATTGTTATGGCAATAAAAAGAAAGTAGTTCATCATTAATATTACAAAATTAAGTCATATTTTATGAGATTAAAAAAATGTGTTACGTGAATAAAATGACACTTATTTATTACACTTAATAGTTTTAGGAGACTAAAATTGTTCTATTATGGGAGTTAAGTCGTAATTTTACGAATTTAATATCCAAATACTCCATCCATCCATTTTCTTCCCTTTTAGGGTAGCGGGGGGCGCTGGCGCCAATCTCAGCTACAATCGGGTGGAAGGCGGTGTACACCCTGGACAAGTCGGCACCTCCTCGCAGGGCCAACACAGATAGACAGACAACTACTATGAAGATAAAATTAGAATTTTACAATATCAATATCCAACAATAAATTTCAACTAGGGATAACATTTAAATATCACAGGAATAAAGATGTCATTTTACAAGAGGAATGATAGCATTAAAAAAAATGTAATTGATGGGATACCTTTTATAAAAATACATTTTATGAAATCGTATGAAACCCAAATCATAGATAATATTACAGAATAAAGACAGTTTATGAAGACAAAGAATCTTCATAAAATGCCACTACCATTTTTTTGTGACTTGACTTAAGTAATGGTTTGATGGGACTAAAATTGTACTATTATGAGAATAAAGTCGGAATTGTATAGGTTTAACTATTGTGGGTAAAACAATATATATATATATATATATATATATATATATATATATATATATATATATATATATATATATATATATATATATATATATGTATGTATTGAGATTAAAAGCCTACAATTAATGTTTGCAATTTTACAAAAATAAAGGTATAATTTTATTAGAATTAAATAGCAATGTTATTCCAATACAGTTGGAATATTACAAGGAGAATCTCTACATAAAGTTAAAATGAAGACTGGATTTTACAAACATTTAACTACATTAGTAGGAGCACTGTTGTAAGACGACACTAAACCTTTCTTAAAACATTTAATCATGTAGTCAACGTTTTAGTACATGAGGTTAACAAAACAACACCTTTGTACATAATACAGTAAATAACATAAATTAGCCGCAACTTTATTCCTTTGCTTTGAACCCTGTGGCTTATAAAACAAGGGTTGGCTAATTTGTGGATTTTCCTTTGCTGACGGCATTTTCATGTTCGTGTCCATGCTGGAGGCCACGCCCCCTCCAGCTCCATGCGGACCTGAGTGAGGACAGCCTGTTTTCACATCCGCTTTCCCACAATATAAACCGCGTGCCTGCCCATTGACGTTATAACTGTAGAATGGTCGAGAGCGAGTTCTTGGTTTCTCATGTGGGTTTATTGTTAAGCAGTTTCATTAACATCCTCCCAGCGCGGTAACAACACACAACAACAGCAGTCACGTTTTCGTCTACCGTAAAGCAGTTCGTCTGCCGTAAACAGCAATGTTTTGACACTCTTAAACAGGACAATACTGCCATCTACTATACACGCATATGGTATAGAAAAATAGAGACGGAGAATAGAACAAGGACGGACAATTCAAATTCAAGTATATATATATATATATATATATATATATATATATATATATATATATATATATATATATATATATATATATATATATATCGCTAGAATTCACTGAAAGTCAAGTATATATATATATATATATATATTTATTTATTTATTTATTTATTAGGGTTGTCCCGATCCGATATTTGGATCGGATCGGCCGCCGATATTTGCCAAAAAACGCGTATCGGCAAGGCATGGGAAAATGCCGATCAAGATCCAGTTTTAAAAAAAACTCCGGTCCATGTTTTCGAACACACCGATTTAAATAATACATTCCACTCTTCTGCTGCTCCCTAAACTTTGTTTCGCATTTTCCAGCACACCTTCAAAACATCCACAAGTCTGTGTTCTAACCGTTAAGACGGCCGTGTGAATTAAAAGTTACGGTAAAAATGTCAGCTGTGTGGGATAATTTTATCCTACAAAACGAAAAAGATGAAGAGGTGGAGTGTAAAACATGCCACGATAAAGTCAAGCGTGGTGGTAAAGTTGTAAGACATTTTAATGACTCTTGCGAGTGAGAGGCTTTTTAGCACTCATCATAGATGAACACAGGAGCAGGCTGACACCTGAGCATATAAATATATATATATATATGAAACACTTGACTCTTAACCACAACCCCCGCCCCACCCTGACCATGCCCCCCCCACCTCCCGAAATTGGAGGTCTCAAGGTTGGCAAGTATGACCTGAGTCCACTCCTTAATCCAAACCGGACATATAGTACGGCAAATAAGGTAGATAAATGACACTGCAAGCCCTACTATTGATGTCTCTTCTGAAAAGTTAACAATGAGGTTCACCAACAAACAGTACAAACCTTGTTTTCAGACCCCCCCTTCCCCAATCTAGGCACTTTAACAAAACAAAAAGTTGTCTGCACAAGCAAACAACTGACTATTGACTCATTTTAAATCCAAGCAGAAGGTTTTATGGCAGTATTGATTTGGGTCAGCACCTGGGGAGTGAGACCGACATCAAGAGAAAGACCTTTAAGACAAGGGTAGATTGTTGGGAAGACAACATAGTACACAACTATATATAATATGCAACATTTGTGGATGTGATATAGTGGTGGAGCAGGAAGCACCACACGCCTGACTGGACACCTTATTAGACACGTCTGCACAAGCTAGTCATCTCTATCACAAAATATGCAGTCGTAGTGTTTTAACCCCATGTACATCATGTATGATAGGTTTAACAATGCTGCAAACCCGGGCTGGGCAATATATCGACATACTCCATATATCACGGGTTTGTCTCTGTGCGATATAGAAAATGACTATATTGTGATATTGGAGTATGCCTTCTCACGCAGGTGCTTTTAGCAGCTGGCATTACACTACAGGCTCTTGCCACTCCTTCTTGTGTCTCCTTCTCACAGAGACTTAAAGGCCTACTGAAAGCCACTACTAGCGACCATGCAGTCTGATAGTTTATATATCAATGATGAAATCTTAACATTGCAACAAATGCCAATAAGGCATTTTTAGTTTACTAAATTGCAATTTTATATTTCGCGAGAAGTATCCTGTTGAAAACGTCGGTATGAAGACGCGTGCGCGTGACGTCTCGGACTGTACCGGACATTTTTTTTCAGCCCGATCCAAACTATAAGTAGTCTGCTTTAATCGCATAATTACACAGTATTCTGGACATCTGTGTTGCTGAATCTTTTGCAGTTTGTTCAATAATAATGGAGACGTCAAAGAAGAAAGATGTAGGTGGGAAGCGGTGTATTGCGGCTGCCTTTAGCAACACAAACATAGCCGGTGTTTCCTTGTTTACATTCCCGAAGGTGAAGCTTTGCTATGGAACAGAGCGGTCAAGCGAACATGGTTCCCGACCACATTTCAACCGGCCGGTTCCGGTAAGAAAATTGTGGTAATAAGTCGGCTCTTACCGTAGACATGAGCGGAGCTTGCGTCCTCCTGCAGCTGCGGACTCGCTTACCTCCTCCCACCGGAGACACTGGCGGTCAGCACACCTGTGGCCACACCCCTCCGACTTTCAGGTACCATATAAAAACTCACTAAAACACTAATAACACAAAAAGCAGGTAAGGGATTTTCCAGAAGTATCCTAGTAAATGTGTCTAAAAACATCTGAATCGCTCCCACTGCCCTTGCCTTTTTTTTTTTTCTAGTCCGTCACTCTCACTATCCTCATCCACAAATCTTTCATCCTCGCTCAAATTAATCGGGAAATTGTCGCTTTCTCGGTCCGAATCGCTCTTGCTCCTGGTGGCTATGATTGTAAACAATGTGAGTAGCTCTACAACCCGTGACGTCACGCGCACATCGTCTGCTACTTCCGGTACAGGCAAGGCTTTTTTATTAGCGACCAAAAGTTGCGGACTTTATCGTCGATGTTCTCTACTAAATTCTTTCAGCAAAACTATGGCAATATCGCAAAATTATCAAGTATGACACATAGAATGGACCTGCTATCCCCGTTTAAATAAGAAAATCTCATTTCAGTAGGCCTTTAAACAAGCGGACCTTCTTACATACGTCACGCGTGCAACGTCACACGCCCTCCCCGAGCAGACAGGTAGCTACATGGGTAACATTAGCTGTGATGCTAACGGTGCGGTGCGAGTGGTAATACGAGAGAGAGAAGGTGCAAATCTGGTAACAAATGAAGAATTAATTCCCAAGAAAAACAGCAGATGGTTTGGCTTCAAGCGGGAATACGTTCGAACAATTATGCTGCAAAAGCGTTGCTACTAAAAGTAGCAGCACTGCTAATATGTAGCATCATTTGAAAAGTCACCCGCCAGAGAATGAAGAGTGCTTGAAAGTGCATGTCAACATCTCCGTTCGGTGTCACACCAACAAAATGCCGAAGCAACCATTTCCACATCAACACCGTATGAAAAAAAAAAAATCGACAACAAAAAATAACATCTGCAAAAACCTACCACAGAATGAAGAACATACACTATTTAATTTCCTATTATGCAGCTCATTTTTATTTGACAGTTTTTTAAACATGTTGTGTGACATCATGCACAAAAGTGAACTTTAAATGTTTTAAACTATCGTAGTGGCGTTCTGTACAAAAAGTACACTTGAATTTAGTGTTTTGATATGTCATCTTAGTGACATCATGCACAAAAGTGCACTTTATTTGTTTTAAACTATTGTAGTGGCATTCTGTACAAAAAGTACACTTTAATTTAGTGTTGTTTTGATATGTCATCTTAGTGACATCATGCACAAAAGTGTACTCATAGCTTGTTTTAAAATGTCTCTGACAATCGTGCACTTTCTGTTTTGGAAATGACATAAATATTTGTGCCACTGTGCCAATAACTGTTTCATAAATACACTTTTGCTAAATTGTCTTAGTTGTGATTTCCCTTTTTGCATGAAAGTTTAAAAGTAGCATATATTAATGCAGTATGAAGAAGAATGTAGACACATAGAATCATCATACTGCTGTGATTATATGCATCAAGTGTTCATTCAAGGCCAAGGCAAAATATGGAGATATATATGGTGTATCGCAATATGGCCTGAAAAAATATCGAGATATTAAAAAAAGACCATATTGCCCTGCCCTATAGTGAGGTTTTGTATTAGTGTTCCTAAAAAAGAGATATACCAGCCCCCAAACACATTGTCTTCTCTAAATTTGGCCCCCGAGTCAAAGCAATTGCCCAGACCTGCCCTAAAGGGACAAGCGGTAGAAAATACAAACCCCGTTTCCATTAATTGGGAAATTGTGTTAGACGTAAATATAAACAGAATACAATGATTTGCAAATCCTTTTCAACCCATTTTCAGTTGAATATGCTACAAAGACTACATATTTGATGTTCAAACTCATAAACATTTTTTTTTTGCAAATAATCATTAACTTTAGAATTTGATGCCAGCAAAACGTGACAAAGAAGTTGGGAAAGGTGGCCAAAAATATTGATAAGGTTAAAAAATACTCATCAAACACTTATTTGGAATATCCCACAGGTGGGCAGGCTAATTGGGAACAGGTGGGTGCCGTGATTGGGTATAAAAACAGCTTCCATGAAATGCTAAGTAATTCACAAACAAGGATGGGGCGAGGGTCACCACTTTGTAATCAAATTGTCGAACAGATTTAGAACAACATTTCTCAATGTGCTATTGCAAGGAATTTAGGGATTTTAACATCTACGGTCCGTAAAAATCATAAAAAGGTTCAGAGAATTTGGAGATATCACTGCACGTAAGCGATGATATTATTGGCTTTTTATCTCTCAGACGGTACTGCATCAAAAACCGACATTAGTGTGTAAAGGATATCACCACATGGACTCAAGAACACTTCATAAAACCACTGTCAGTAACTACAGTTGGTCGCTACATCTGTGAGTGCAAGTTAAAACTCTACTATGCAAAGCCCAACCCATTTATCAACAACACCCAGAAACGCCGCCGGCTTGGCTGGGCCCGAGCTCATCTAAGATGGACTGATGCAAAGGGGAAAAGTGTTCTGTGGTCTGACGAGTCCACATTTCAGATTATATTTGGAAACTGTGGACGTGGTGTCCTCCGGAACAAAGAGGAAAATAACCATCCGGATTGTTATAGGCACAAAGTTGGAAAGCCAGCATCTGTGATGGTATGGGAGTGCTCAAGGCATGGGTAACTTACACATCTGTGATGGCACCATTAATGCTGAATGGTCCATACAGGTTTTGGAGTAACATATGTTGTCATCCGAGCAACGTTATCACGGACGCCCCTGCTTATTTCAGCAAGACAATGCCAAGCCACATGTTACAACAGCGTGGTTTCGTAGTAAGAGTGGGTGTACTTTCCTGGCCCGCCTGCAGTCCAGACATGTCTCCCATGGAAAATGTTTGGCGCATTATGAAGCGTAAAATACGACAGCGGAGACCCCGGACTGTTGAACGACTGAAGCTCTACATAAAACAAGAATGGGAAAGAATTCCACTTTCAAAGCTTCAACAATTAGTTTCCTCAGTTCCCAAACGTTTATTGAGTGTTGTTAAAAGAAAAAGTGATGTAACACAGTGGTGAACATGCCCTTTCCCAACTACTTTGTCACGTGTTGCAGCCATGAAATTCTAAGTTAATTATTATTTGCAAAAAAAATATAAAGTTTATGAGTTTGAACATTAAATATGTTGTCTTAGTAGTGCATTCAACTGAATATGTGTTGAAAATGATTTGCAAATCATTGTATTCTGTTTATATTTACATCCAACACAATTTTCCAACTCACATGGAAACGTCGTTAGGTGTGTGTGTGTGTGTACATATAACAGGTGCTCAGTGACCTCTCCCCCACTTTTAATGCTTGTCACAGTTAGCACTTTATTGACTTAGCAGTCAAGACTAACTTAGCACTTTATCGTCAAAACTGTGGTGTCAACATTAACTTAGCCAACATGAAGCTAAATGTTGTTAGCAAACATGAAGCTAAATGTTGTTAGCCAACACGAAGCTAAATGTTGTTAGCCAAACTCTCGTACCTTTTTGAGGGATTCCTTCAACGCAAAGTGCTCTGGCGTGTAGATTAAATGGTCTCTGGAGGTCTCCGGCGCCCCGGATTCTGCCGTCTTAGACGACACGTTGCCGGCAAAGGTGCGGACTCCCAGCGGGCGACATTTGTTGACCAGAAGGTTTAGCCGCAGCGCCATTGTTGTTTGGCGTCCGTCGCACATGCGCACAACAGTTTCCGCTTTTTAAATTATACCGTAAAGAATAGAATAGAATAGAAAGTACTTTATTGATCCCTGGGGGAAATTCAGCACCACAGTTCGCTCACCCATCCATCCATTTTCTACTGCTTATTCCCTTTCGGGGTTGCGGGGGGCGCTGGCGCCTATCTCAGCTACAATCGGGCGGAAGGCGGGGTACACCCTGGACAAGTCGCCACCTCATCGCAGGGCCAACACAGATAGACAGACAACATTCACACTCACATTCACACACTAGGGCCAATTTAGTGTTGCCAATCAACCTATCCCCAGGTGCATGTCTTTGGAGGTGGGAGGAAGCCGGAGTACCCGGAGGGAACCCACGCATTCACGGGGAGAACATGCAAACTCCACACAGAAAGATCCCGAGCCTGGATTTGAACCCAGGACTGCAGGACCTTCGTATTGTGAGGCAGACGCACTAACCCCTCTTCCACCGTGAAGCCCCCAGTTCGCTCACGATAAACAATAATAATAAAAAATAATATCTGACATATATTATGTATATAATATATGAATAATATAAATATATTCTACATTTAAGTGCAGTCAAGGAACATATGCATTATGCAGTCTGATGCAGGGGTCGGGAACCTTTTTGGCTGAGAGAGCCATGAAAGCCAAATATTTCAAAATGTATTTCCGTGAGAGCCATATCATATTTTTTAACACTCAATACAACTAAATGCATGCATTTTAAAGTAAGACCAACATTTTTAGCGTATAAAAGTCTCTTATTCTTTTTCATAACATTGTTATTCTGAAGCTAACCAATGATAAATAAAATGTCATGTCTGTTGATCATGTTTTTGTTTGGCCATGTGCTGTTTGTCTTTTGGACTCTTTCAGTTCCTGTTTTTTTTACCACTCCCTTGTCTGGTTTCCTTGGTTACTCATTTTGTCCACCTGTCTCTGGTGGACAAAACGCCCGCTCACCTGCTTCCCGAGCACTAATCAGAGGCAGTATTTAAGCTCGTCTTTGCCAGTCAGTTGACCTGGCGTCAATGTGATCTTTTCTTGCTCTGTGCTGACTTGTTTCATGCCTTGCCATAGTTTCGTGCTTCATGCCATGCCAAGTAAGTTTTCTTTGATTTATGTTCATGGTCTGTTTATGCGTTAGCTTTCTTCCTTAGCCCAAGTTGTGCCTCCGCTGTGAGCGATTTTTGTTTGTATCTTTTTTTAGTTTAAATTAAGTCATGTTTTTACTTAAATGCCATGTCCAGAGTAGTCCGTCTGCCTTCCTGGGAGAACGACCCCGCAGCAAGCTGCGACCCCCCCCCCCATCGTGACATAAAATACTTCTTACCATTAATGCGACTTCTTGAACAGGTGCGGTAGGAAACAGATGGATGGATTTAAATGCATGAGAATGTTTTATATTTTGAACGTTATTTTTAGCACTGTGAATTCCAGCGGAATTATTCATAATTATCGTGTTAAGCAATGTCAGCTAAGATTTATCCGAGAGCCAGATGCAGTCATCAAAAGAGCCACATCTGGATCTAGAGCCATAGGTTCCCTACCCCTGGTCTGATGGCTGTCGGTATGAAGGACCTCCTGTGTGGTTCCAATTTGCTCAATTTACCTTTAATAAATAAATCTATATAAATATTTAAAAAATGGGTATTTCTGTCTGTCATTCCGTCCTAATTTTTTTTTCCTTTTACGGAAGGTTTTTTATAGAGAATAAATGATGAAAAAAAAACACTTAATTGAACGTTTTAAAAGAGGAGAAAACACGAAAAAAACAAAATAGAAAATTTCATTTTGAAACATAGTCTATCTTTAATTTCGACTCTTTAAAATTCAAAATTCAACCAAAAATAAGAAGAGAAAAATTAGCTAATTCGAATCGTTTTGAAAACATCTAAAAAATAATTTATGGAACATCATTAGTCATAATTCCTGATTAAGATTAATTTTAGAATTTTGATGACATGTTTTGAATAGAAATCTGCGTTCAAAGGACTCCGGCTTATTACTGATTCCCAGAGCCCAAAAAAAGTCTGCGGGCTATAGAGCGTTTTCCGTTCGGGCTCCAGTACTCTGGAATGCCCTCGAGATGCCACCTCAGTAGAAGCATTTAAGTCTCACCTCAAAACTCATTTGTATACTCTAGCCTTTAAATAGACTCCCTTTTTAGACCAGTTGATCTGCCGTTTCTTTTCTTTTTCTCCTCTGTCCCACTGGAGGGGGTCCGGTCTGGTGGCCATGGATGAACTGCTGGCTGTCCTGAGTCAGGACCCAGGATTGACCGCTCGCCTGTGTACCAGTTGGGTCATCTCTGCGCTGCTGATCCGCCTCCGCTTGGGATGGTTTCCTGTTGGCTCCACTGTGGACGGAACTCTCTCTGCTGTGTTGGATCCACTTTGGACTGGACTCTCATGGTTGTGTTGGATCCACTCTGGATTGAACTTTCACAGTATCATGTTAGACCTGCTCGACATCCATTGCTTTCGGTTCCCCTAGAAGGGGGGGTTGCCCACATATGCAGTGCTCTCCAAGGTTTCTCATAGTCATCATTGTCACCGACGTCCCACTGGATGTGAGTTTTCCTTGCCCTTATGTGGGCTCTACCGAAGATGTTGTTGTGGTTTGTGTTGTGGTTTGTGCAGCCCTTTGAGACACTAGTGATTTAGGGCTATATAAAAAATCATTGAGAGATTGATTGATTGATGGTTAAAATCCACTTTGAAACAAGATTTAAATTTGATTATACAGATTTTCTAGATTTGCCAGAATATTTTTTGGGAATTTTAATCATAAATCAGAAGAAATATTTCACAAATATTCTTCATCGAAAAAACAGAAGCTAAAATAAATAATTAAATGTAAATGTACTTATTATTCTTTACGATAGAAAAAAAACTACTTGAACATTGATTTAAATTGTCAGGAAAGAAGAGGAAGGAATTTTAAAAGGAAAAAGGTATATGTGTTTAAATGTTTTTAGTTTTAAAAAAAAATCCATCCATCCATCCGTTTTCTACCGCTTATTCCCTTTCGGGGTCACGGGGGGCGCTGGCGCCTATCTCAGCTACAATCGGGCGGAAGGCGGGGTACACCCTGGACAAGTCGCCACCTCATCGCAGGGCCAACACAGATAGACAGACAACACTCACAGTCACACACTAGGGCCAATTTAGTGTTGCCAATCAACCTATCCCCAGGTGCATGTCTTTGGGATCTATTTTTTAAAAATGAGAATCGATTTTGAATCGCACAACGTATTCGAATCGATTTTTTCAACACCCCAATACATATATACATACATATATATATATATATATATATATATATATATATATATATATATGTATGTATATATGTATATATATGTATATATATATATATATATGTATGTATGTATATATATATATATATACATACATACATATATATACATACATATATATATATACATATATACGTACATACATATATACATACATATATATATATATATACATACATATATATATATACATACATACATACATATATATGTACATACATATATACATACATCTATATACACATACATATATACATATATACGTACATACATATATACGTATATATATATACATATATATATACATACATACATATATATACGTACGTACATATATACGTACGTACATATATATACATACATACATATATATATATGCATACATACATTTATATATATATATATATATATATATATATATATATATATATATATATATATATATATATACACACATACATACATACATACATACATATATACATATATAAGGCAGCTATGAGCGGAGGGAGAAGAAGTGATTAGTAAAGTCACTTGGACTTTTGTACTTTGCTACCAGTTCTCTGTTGAAGTCAATAGAGTTTCTCACACCTTCTCCAGCTAAGTGCTAGCACTCGCAACTTTGCTCGGCCCCAAGATGGCCTATTTTGCTGTCCTATTTACCCCCAAAAACCCAGAGGTTGAGTCGCTGAGCGCTCCATTCCACGGATTACCGGGCAGGCAAACGGACGGGCTTGTTTCCAAGAAATGTTTGTTCACAAATATCTTCACGCACGAAGTCTTTGTCCTATATTTGAACCTGAATCTGGACCAAGAAAGTAGTAGATGGTGTCATAAATGTGCAGTACAATGCAAAGTGAGACTTGTTGATTTATTTCTTTCAGCACACATGGACTGCTAGTCAGGTTAAGTTACACACATTTAATAGTCTGGGACTTCTTTACATTCAATATAACTTATTGAAAAGTGATGTATGAAAGGGTTGACATGGAGCTAAAAGCTGGGATTACACGCACAGTTTGCTCAATTCTTTCTGCTTTCTTTTGTCCTTCTAGTCCATTTGAGGGGAGCGGGAAGAAGGTCCTCGGGTGCTAATGTGAGCTATGAAGTAGTCTTCACGTTCAGGCTAGAAAAGGACGCAGCCGCCTTTCTCCTTGAAGGGGTTCTTCTCCTCCGAAATGCCTTTGACCAGAGTGTCCTCCTCCACTCCGGCCTGCACGTAGTCCTTCATCTCCTCGCAGCATTTGGACGTCTGCACGGGACACACGTACTGCGTCAAACCCGAGGATCTCAATCCAAATCTATGGGATTATTCATCTAATTCAGAGATGTCCAAGGTGCGGCCGGGGGGGGGGGGATATTTGTGGCCAGAAAAAGAGCAATTTTAATGGCCGGCGACACATTTTTAAAAAAAGATTCCGAAAAAATACATAAATAAAGCTGCAAGCAGCGATGGACGGGACCGACTTTTGCTGGTGTTTCCTGCCTTTACCCATTCAACATATCTTTACCTGCACATTACCTACCTTCTCTGTATCCTGGAGTCAAACTGGTGCCTCCTTCTTTCACCCATTCAACATATCTTTACCTGCACATTACCTACCTTCTCTGTATCCTGGAGTCAAACTGGTGCCTCCTTCTTTCACCCATTCAACATATCTTTACCCGCACATTACCTACCTTCCCTGCATCCTGGGGTCACACTGGTGCTTCTTTCTTTCACCCATACACGCTGGTGCTTCCTGCCATCACCCAGACAACATATCTTTACCTGCACATTACCTACCTTCCCTGCATCCTGGGGTCACACTGCTGCTTCTTTTTGTCACCCATACACGCTGGTGCTTCCTGCCATCACCCAGACAACATATCTTTACCTGCACATTACCTACCTTCTCTGTATCCTGGAGTCAAACTGGTGCCTCCTTCTTTCACCCATTCAACATATCTTTACCCGCACATTACCTACCTTCCCTGCATCCTGGGGTCACACTGGTGCTTCTTTCTGTCACCCATACACGCTGGTGCTTCCTGCCATCACCCAGACAACATATCTTTACCTGCACTTTACCTACCTTCTCTGTATCCTGGAGTCAAACTGGTGCCTCCTTCTTTCACCCATTCAACATATCTTTACCTTCACATTACCTACCTTCCCTGCATCCTGGGGTCACACTGGTGCTTCTTTCTGTCACCCATACATGCTGGTGCTTCCTGCCATCACCCAGACAACATATCTTTACCTGCACGTTACCTACCTTCTCTGTATCCTGGAGTCAAACTGGTGCCTCCTTCTTTCACCCAGTCAACATATCTCTACCCGCACACTACCTACCTTCTCTGCATCCTGGGGTCACACTGGGGCTTCTTTCTGTCACCCATACACGCTGGTGCTTCCTGCCATCACCCAGACAACATATCTTTACCTGCACATTACCTACCTTCTCTGTATGCTGGAGTCAAACTGGTGCCTCCTTCTTTCACCCAGTCAACATATCTTTAACCGCACATTACCTACCTTCTCTGCATCCTGGGGTCACACTGGTGCTTCTTTCTGTCACCCATACACACTGGTGCTTCCTGCCATTACCCATACAACATATCTTTACCTGCACATTACCTACCTTCTCTGTATCCTGGAGTCAAACTGGTGCCTCCTTCTTTCACCCAGTCAACATATCTTTAACCGCACATTACCTACCTTCTCTGCATCCTGGGGTCACACTGCTGCTTCTTTCTGTCACCCATACACGCTGGTGCTTCCTGCCATCACCCAGACAACATATCTTTACCTGCACATTACCTACCTTCTCTGTATCCTGGAGTCAAACTGGTGCCTCCTTCTTTCACCCAATCAACATATCTCTACCCGCACATTACCTACCTTCTCTGTATCCTGGGGTCACACTGGTGCTTCTTTCTGTCACCCATACACGCTGGTGCTTCCTGCCATTACCCAGACAACATATCTTTACCTGCACATTACCTACCTTCTCTGTATCCTGGAGTCAAACTGGTGCCTCCTTCTTTCACCCATTCAACATATCTTTACCCGCACATTACCTACCTTCCCTGCATCATGGGGTCACACTGGTGCTTCTTTCTTTCACCCATACACGCTGGTGCTTCCTGCCATCACCCAGACAACATATCTTTACCTGCACATTACCTACCTTCTCTGTATCCTGGAGTCAAACTGGTGCCAACCTTCTTTCACCCATTCAACATATCTTTACCTTCACGTTACCTACCTTCCCTGCATCCTGGAGTCAAACAGGTGCCTCCTTCTTTCACCCAGTCAACATATCTTTAACCGCACATTACCTACCTTCTCTGCATCCTGGGGTCACACTAGTGCTTCTTTCTGTCACCCATACACGCTGGTGCTTCCTGCCATCACCCAGACAACATATCTTTACCTGCACATTACCTACCATCTCTGTATCCTGGAGTCAAACTGGTGCCTCCTTCTTTCACCCAGTCAACATATCTTTACCCGCACATTACCTGCATCCTGGGGTCACACTGGTGCTTCTTTCTGTCACCCATACACGCTGGTACTTCCTGCCATCACCCAGACAACATATCTTTACCTGCACATTACCTACCTTCTCTGTATGCTGGAGTCAAACTGGTGCCTCCTTCTTTCACCCAGTCAACATATCTTTACTTGCACTTTATCTACCTTCCCTGCATCCTGGGGTCACACTGGTGCTTCTTTCTGTCACCCATACACGCTGGTGCTTCATGCCATCACCCAGACAACATATCTTTACATGCACATTACCTACCTTCCCTGCATCCTGGGGTCACACTGGTGCTTCTTTCTGTCACCCATACACGCTGGTACTTCCTGCCATCACCCAGACAACATATCTTTACCTGCACATTACCTACCTTCTCTGTATGCTGGAGTCAAACTGGTGCCTCCTTCTTTCACCCAGTCAACATATCTTTACTTGCACTTTATCTACCTTCCCTGCATCCTGGGGTCACACTGGTGCTTCTTTCTGTCACCCATACACGCTGGTGCTTCATGCCATCACCCAGACAACATATCTTTACCTGCACATTACCTACCTTCCCTGCATCCTGGGGTCACACTGGTGCTTCTTTCTGTCACCCATACACGCTGGTACTTCCTGCCATCACCCAGACAACATATCTTTACCTGCACATTACCTACCTTCTCTGTATGCTGGAGTCAAACTGGTGCCTCCTTCTTTCACCCAGTCAACATATCTTTACTTGCACTTTATCTACCTTCCCTGCATCCTGGGGTCACACTGGTGCTTCTTTCTGTCACCCATACACGCTGGTGCTTCATGCCATCACCCAGACAACATATCTTTACCTGCACATTACCTACCTTCCCTGCATCCTGGGGTCACACTGGTGCTTCTTGTTTTGGTTTTCAGCATAAAAAAACATGGTTTTATTTACCAGAAAGAGCATAAAACAGAAATAAGACTTTACATCAACATATAGATCTGAAAGAAAAACTATTTTTTGTATATGTTTTTTTTTTAACCTATTTTTAACAGTTTTATGTCCCTGAAAATTTTAGCGGGCTTTAAAAAAAAGAATCAGAAATAATGTCATGAATTACTGACCTATTAATTCATATCAAAAACTTCACTTTGAAATATTTTTGGGGAAAAATCTTGCATATTTAGTTATGTTTTATGTTTTAATCAAAAATAATGTCCTATTTAGGGCTCTAATCAAATATTCCTCTTTGACATTTTTTGGGGGGGAAATGTTTTGGTTTTTAGCATAAAAAACATGGTTTTATTTACCAAAAAGAGCATAAAACAGAAATAAGACTTTACATCAACAAATAAATCTGAAAGAAAAACTATTTTTTGTCAATGCATTTTTTTTAACCTATTTTTAACAGTTTTATGTCCCTGAGAATTTTAGTGGGCTTTAAAACAAAGAATCAGAAATAATGTCACGAATTACTGACCTATTAACTCATATCAAAAACTTCACTTTGAAATACTTTTGGGGAAATACCTTGCATATTTTGTTATGTTTTAATAAAAAATAATGTCCTATTTAAGGCTCTAATCAAATATTCCTCTTTGACATTTTTTTGGGGGGGGGGGAAATGTTTTGGTTTTTAGCATTAAAAAACATGGTTTTATTTACCAGAAAGAGCATAAAACCGAAATAAGACTTTACATCAACATATAGATCTGAAAGAAAAACTATTTTTTGTGTATGTTTTTTTTTTTTTTTTTACCTATTTTTAACAGTTTTAACAGTTTTATGTCCCTGAGAATTTTAGTGGGCTTTAAAAAAAAGAATCAGAAATAATGTCATGAATTACTGACCTATTAACTCATATCAAAAACTTCACTTTGAAATACTTTTGGGGAAAAATCTTGCATATTTTGTTATGTTTTAATCAAAAATAATGTCCTATTTAAGGCTCTAATCAAATATTCCTCTTTGACATTTTTTTTGGGGGGGGAGGGGATGTTTTGGTTTTTAGCATAAAAAAACATGGTTTTACTTACCAGAAAGAGCATAAAACAGAAATAAGACTTTACATCAACATATAGATCTGAAAGAAAAAATATTTTTTGTACATGTTTTTTTTTTTTTTTTACTTATTTTTAACAGTTTTAACAGTTTAAGTCCCTGACAATTTTAGTGGGCTTTAAAAGAAAGAATCAAAAATAAAGTCACAAATTACTGACCTATTAACTCATATCAAAAACTTCACTTTGAAATATTTTTGGGAAAAAATTTGCATATTTTGTTATGTTTTAATCAAAAATAATGTCCTATTTAGGGCTCTAATCAAATATTCCTCTGACATTTTTTTTTGGGGGGGGGGAATGTTTTGGTTTTTAGCATAAAAAAACATGGTTTTACTTACCAGAAAGGGCATAAAACAGAAATAAGACTTTACATCAACATATAGATCTGAAAGAAAAAACTATTTTTTGCAATTTTTTTTTACCTATTTTTAACAGTTTTATGTCCTGAGAATTTTAGTGGGCTTTAAAAGAAAGAATCAAAAATAAAGTCACGAATTACTGACCTATTGACTCATATCAAAAACTTCACTTTGAAATACTTTTGGGGAAAATTTTTGCATATTTTGTTATGTTTTAATCAAAAATAATGTCCTATTTAAGGCTCTAATCAAATATTCCTCTTTGACATTTTTTTGGGGGAAATTTTTTAGTTTTTAGCATAAAAAAACATGATTTACCAGAAAGAGCATAAAACAGAAATAAGACTTTACATCAACATATAGATCTGAAAGAAAAACTATTTTTCGTAATTTTTTTTTTAACCTATTTTTTAACAGTTTTAACAGTTTTATGTCCCTGAGAATTTTAGTGGGCTTTAAAAAAAAGAATCAGAAATAATGTCATGAATTACTGACCTATTAACTCATATCAAAAACTTCACTTTGAAATATTTTGGGGGAAAATTTTCGCATATTTTGTTATGTTTTAATCAAAAATAATGTCCTATTTAGGGCTCTAATCAAATATTCCTCTTTGACATTGGAGGGGGGGGGGGGGAGGAGGGGTGTTTTGGTTTTTAGCATAAAAAAACATGATTTACCAGAAAGAGCATAAAACAGAAATAAGACTTTACATCAACATATAGATCTGAAAGAAAAAATATTTTTTGTAAAAAAATTTTTTTTTTTTAACCTATTTTTAACAGTTTTAACAGTTAACAGTTTTATGTCCCTGAGAATTTTAGTGGGCTTTAAAAAAAGAATCAGAAATAATGTCATGAATTACTGACCTATTAATTCGTATCAAAAACGTCACTTTGAAATATTTTGGGGGAAAATTTTCGCATATTTTGTTATGTTTTAATCAAAAATAATGTCCTATTTAGGGCTCTAATCAAATATTCCTCTTTGACATTTTTTTAGGGGGGGAAATGTTTGGTTTTTAGCATAAAAAAACATGATTTACCAGAAAGAGCATAAAACAGAAATAAGACTTTACATCAACACATAGATCTGAAAGAAAAACTATTTTTTGTATATGTTTTTTTTTTTTTTTTTTACCTATTTTTAACAGTTTTAACAGTTTTATGTCCCTGAGAATTTTAGTGGGCTTTAAAAGAAAGAATAAAAAATAAAGTCACGAATTACTGACCTATTAACTCATATCAAAAACTTCCCTTTGAAATACTTTTGGGGAAAAATCTTGCATATTTTGTTATGTTTTAATAAAAAATAATGTCCTATTTAAGGCTCTAATCAAATATTCCTCTTTGACATTTTTTGGGGGGGGGGTA
>NC_084631.1:39849406-39868915 GCF_033978795.1 Nerophis ophidion | reverse complement strand
AAAGGTGCTATATATACATGCAAAACCAGCTTCTAAAGGTGCTATATATACATGCAAAACCAGCTTCTAAAGGTGCTATATATACATGCAAAACCAGCTTCTAAAGGTGCTATATATACATGCAAAACCAGCTTCTAAAGGTGCTATATATACATGCAAAACCAGCTTCTAAAGGTGCTATATATACATGCAAAACCAGCTTCTAAAGGTGCTATATATACATGCAAAACCAGCTTCTAAAGGTGCTATATATACATGCAAAACCAGCTTCTAAAGGTGCTATATATACATGCAAAACCAGCTTCTAAAGGTGCTATATATACATGCAAAACCAGCTTCTAAAGGTGCTATATATACATGCAAAACCAGCTTCTAAAGGTGCTATATATACATGCAAAACCAGCTTCTAAAGGTGCTATATATACATGCAAAACCAGCTTCTAAAGGTGCTATATATACATGCAAAACCAGCTTCTAAAGGTGCTATATATACATGCAAAACCAGCTTCTAAAGGTGCTATATATACATGCAAAACCAGCTTCTAAAGGTGCTATATATACATGCAAAACCAGCTTCTAAAGGTGCTATATATACATGCAAAACCAGCTTCTAAAGGTGCTATATATACATGCAAAACCAGCTTCTAAAGGTGCTATATATACATGCAAAACCAGCTTCTAAAGGTGCTATATATACATGCAAAACCAGCTTCTAAAGGTGCTATATATACATGCAAAACCAGCTTCTAAAGGTGCTATATATACATGCAAAACCAGCTTCTAAAGGTGCTATATATACATGCAAAACCAGCTTCTAAAGGTGCTATATATACATGCAAAACCAGCTTCTAAAGGTGCTATATATACATGCAAAACCAGCTTCTAAAGGTGCTATATATACATGCAAAACCAGCTTCTAAAGGTGCTATATATACATGCAAAACCAGCTTCTAAAGGTGCTATATATACATGCAAAACCAGCTTCTAAAGGTGCTATATATACATGCAAAACCAGCTTCTAAAGGTGCTATATATACATGCAAAACCAGCTTCTAAAGGTGCTATATATACATGCAAAACCAGCTTCTAAAGGTGCTATATATACATGCAAAACCAGCTTCTAAAGGTGCTATATATACATGCAAAACCAGCTTCTAAAGGTGCTATATATACATGCAAAACCAGCTTCTAAAGGTGCTATATATACATGCAAAACCAGCTTCTAAAGGTGCTATATATACATGCAAAACCAGCTTCTAAAGGTGCTATATATACATGCAAAACCAGCTTCTAAAGGTGCTATATATACATGCAAAACCAGCTTCTAAAGGTGCTATATATACATGCAAAACCAGCTTCTAAAGGTGCTATATATACATGCAAAACCAGCTTCTAAAGGTGCTATATATACATGCAAAACCAGCTTCTAAAGGTGCTATATATACATGCAAAACCAGCTTCTAAAGGTGCTATATATACATGCAAAACCAGCTTCTAAAGGTGCTATATATACATGCAAAACCAGCTTCTAAAGGTGCTATATATACATGCAAAACCAGCTTCTAAAGGTGCTATATATACATGCAAAACCAGCTTCTAAAGGTGCTATATATACATGCAAAACCAGCTTCTAAAGGTGCTATATATACATGCAAAACCAGCTTCTAAAGGTGCTATATATACATGCAAAACCAGCTTCTAAAGGTGCTATATATACATGCAAAACCAGCTTCTAAAGGTGCTATATATACATGCAAAACCAGCTTCTAAAGGTGCTATATATACATGCAAAACCAGCTTCTAAAGGTGCTATATATACATGCAAAACCAGCTTCTAAAGGTGCTATATATACATGCAAAACCAGCTTCTAAAGGTGCTATATATACATGCAAAACCAGCTTCTAAAGGTGCTATATATACATGCAAAACCAGCTTCTAAAGGTGCTATATATACATGCAAAACCAGCTTCTAAAGGTGCTATATATACATGCAAAACCAGCTTCTAAAGGTGCTATATATACATGCAAAACCAGCTTCTAAAGGTGCTATATATACATGCAAAACCAGCTTCTAAAGGTGCTATATATACATGCAAAACCAGCTTCTAAAGGTGCTATATATACATGCAAAACCAGCTTCTAAAGGTGCTATATATACATGCAAAACCAGCTTCTAAAGGTGCTATATATACATGCAAAACCAGCTTCTAAAGGTGCTATATATACATGCAAAACCAGCTTCTAAAGGTGCTATATATACATGCAAAACCAGCTTCTAAAGGTGCTATATATTACATGCAAAACCAGCTTCTAAAGGTGCTATATATACATGCAAAACCAGCTTCTAAAGGTGCTATATATACATGCAAAACCAGCTTCTAAAGGTGCTATATATACATGCAAAACCAGCTTCTAAAGGTTGCTATATATACATGCAAAACCAGCTTCTAAAGGTGCTATATATACATGCAAAACCAGCTTCTAAAGGTGCTATATATACATGCAAAACCAGCTTCTAAAGGTGCTATATATACATGCAAAACCAGCTTCTAAAGGTGCTATATATACATGCAAAACCAGCTTCTAAAGGTGCTATATATACATGCAAAACCAGCTTCTAAAGGTGCTATATATACATGCAAAACCAGCTTCTAAGGTGCTATATATACATGCAAAACCAGCTTCTAAAGTGCTATATATACATGCAAAACCAGCTTCTAAAGGTGCTATATATACATGCAAAACCAGCTTCTAAAGGTGCTATATATACATGCAAAACCAGCTTCTAAAGGTGCTATATATACATGCAAAAACCAGCTTCTAAAGGTGCTATATATACATGCAAAACCAGCTTCTAAAGGTGCTATATATACATGCAAAACCAGCTTCTAAAGGTGCTATATATACATGCAAAACCAGCTTCTAAAGGTGCTATATATACATGCAAAACCAGCTTCTAAAGGTGCTATATATACATGCAAAACCAGCTTCTAAAGGTGCTATATATACATGCAAAACCAGCTTCTAAAGGTGCTATATATACATGCAAAACCAGCTTCTAAAGGTGCTATATATACATGCAAAACCAGCTTCTAAAGGTGCTATATATACATGCAAAACCAGCTTCTAAAGGTGCTATATATACATGCAAAACCAGCTTCTAAAGGTGCTATATATACATGCAAAACCAGCTTCTAAAGGTGCTATATATACATGCAAAACCAGCTTCTAAAGGTGCTATATATACATGCAAACCAGCTTCTAAAGGTGCTATATATACATGCAAAACCAGCTTCTAAAAGTGCTATATATACATGCAAAACCAGCTTCTAAAGGTGCTATATATACATGCAAAACCAGCTTCTAAAGGTGCTATATATACATGCAAAACCAGCTTCTAAAGGTGCTATATATACATGCAAAACCAGCTTCTAAAGGTGCTATATATACATGCAAAACCAGCTTCTAAAGGTGCTATATATACATGCAAAACCAGCTTCTAAAGGTGCTATATATACATGCAAAACCAGCTTCTAAAGGTGCTATATATACATGCAAAACCAGCTTCTAAAGGTGCTATATATACATGCAAAACCAGCTTCAGTCTTGATAAATCACCTTTGGAGTGCTAAATGAGCCTTCTATTCAGCAGCATATATTCTGCATGTACTCTACAAGACCAGAAAAAGTCCTCATGTGTCCAGGGAAGTATTTCCAGACTTTATAAATAGGAATTTAAAAGAAAAAAGATTTTGTGACGCTGAAAAATATCGCTGTAATCCTAGTAGTATCGACTAGATACGCTCTTGCACTTGGTATCATTACAGTGGATGTCAGGTGTAGATCCACCCATGGCATGTATCCTCCTACAGTGTGTAGTGAAGCATGTTTAGCTATTCCTCGCTGACGTATGTAGTAACATTTATTATTCTTTTATTTTGTCAACATTAGGAGGGACAAACTGTAAAAAATGGATTGTTAATCCACTTGTTCATTTACTGTTAATATCTGCTTATTTTCCTTTTCAACATGCTCAATCTACACTTCTGTTCAAATGTAATAATCACTTATTCTTCTCTTCTTTGATACTTTTTGATAGTTTTGGATGATACCACACATTTAGGTTTCGATCCGATACCAAGTAGTTACAGGATCATACATTGGTCATATTCAAAGTCCTCATGTGTCCAGGGACGTATTTCCTGACTTTATAAATAAACATGAATTTTAAAGAAAAAATATTTTGTGATGCTAAAAAATATCGATGTAATCATAGTAGTATCAACTACATACGCTGTTGCACTTGGTATCATTACAGTGGATGTCAGGCGTCGATCCACCCATGGCGTTTGTTTACATTGTGACGCCGGTGAGCTATTGTATCCTCCTACGGTGTGTAGTGAAGCATGTTGAGCTATTCCTCGTCCTCCAGTGATAATGTTACATGTACGAAACTCTATTTGCCGCCATGAAGACAAGGATTAGTGATTTCGACGTAGCTTCTGAGTCATGTCTTAAAGCAGCTCTTCCTTACGGTGTTTTAGTGTTAGAACTTCACCTTTATCTTTACTTTTTACACCAAAATGCGTCCGTTCTCCCTTTTCTGTCCACACCCTGTGTCTGCTTGTAAGTACTCTGTGTGTGTGCACTGCCGAACGTGCTCCTCTGCTCGTAAAATCCTGCAATGTCATGCCTGTAAAAAAAACAATAATAATGAGGAGCCGATACTTTTCGAACAAAGTATAGTATCGTTTTTGATACATTGTACTATATAACTCCTGGTTTTAAGTCTGGTCTTGGGCACCACGAGCTGGAGCTGGCTCTCGGACCTCAGAACGCAGAAAGGCGTTAAGATAAGGCGATGAGACAGGATACGGGAGATATCACAATGTTCTGCTGCTTTAAATTAAGTATCGGCAAAAAAAAACAATATCGGACATCTCTATCATACACTTAAGTAACTATTGCCCACGTCAGTACTGTCAACATGCAGGATAATAGTACACGATGCTCAGGGGTTACCGTGGCAACAATGACAGAGGTGATATCTCTTCCTCTAATCAGACAATATGCCATCGCTGTCATGATATCAAGTTGTCACAGCGTCTTCGTTGATTAGTTGCTCTCACTAATTGGATAGCGGATGATTAAAATGTCAAATGAATATTAAAATGCTGAAGTGTGTGTTTAACGAGTGTTTGTGTTCGGGGTGAGGATTGTGCTGTGAAGGAGAGGAAGTGTGCCGCCCCCCCCCCCCCCCCGCTGCTTCGCCCCGTGTCGAGCACACAGCACAGGGGTCTCGAACTCAAACACAGAGTGGGCCAAAATTCTAAACTGAACAAAGCCCCGGGCCTTTTAATAGGTTTAGCATTGAATATTGAACAAGCCAGGCTTATATAACTTTATGGTGACATGAGAAATCCAGTTTTGTTGGTAGCAGGGGGTGTATATTGTAGAGTTAGTGCTGCAAGGGGTTCTGGGTGTTTGTTCTGTTGTGTTACAGTGCGGATGTTCTCCAGAAATGTGTTTGTCATTCTTGTTTGGTGTGGGTTCACAGTGTGGTGCATATTTGTAACAGTGTTAAAGTTGTTTACACGGCCACTCTCAGTGTGACCTGTATGGCGGTTGACCAAGTATGCCTTGCATTCACTTTGTGTGTGTGTGTGTGTGTGTGTGTAGAATCCGCATATATTACGTGGTAGCAGGGGTGTATATTGTAGCGTCCCGGAAGAGTTAGTGCTGCAAGGGGTTCTGGGTGTTTGTTCTGTTGTGTTACAGTGCACATGTTCTCCAGAAATGTGTTTGTCATTCTTGTTTGGTGTGGGTTCACAGTGTGGTGCATATTTGTAACAGTGTTAAAGTTGTTTACACGGCCACTCTCAGTGTGACCTGTATGGCGGTTGACCAAGTATGCCTTGCATTCACTTGTGTGTGTGTGTGTGTAGAATCCGCATATATTACGTGGTAGCGGGGGTGTATATTGTAGCGTCCCGGAAGAGTTAGTGCTGCAAGGGGTTCTGGGTGTTTGTTCTGTTGTGTTACAGTGCACATGTTCTCCCGAAATGTGTTTGTCATTCTTGTTTGGTGTGTGTTCACAGTGTGGTGCATATTTGTAACAGTGTTAAAGTTGTTTATAAGGCCACTCTCAGTGTGACCTGTATGGCTGTTGACCAAGTATGCCTTGCATTCACTTGTGTGTGTGTGTGTGTGTGTGTAGAATCCGCATATATTACGTGAGTGGGCCGGCACGCTGATTGTATGGCGGAAAAGCGGACATGACGACAGGTTGTAGAGGACGCTAATAGCAGTACCTTTTAGGCACGCCGGCGATATTGTTGTCCGAGTGGAAATCGGGAGAAATTCAGAGAATGGTTGTCCCGGTGGATTCCAAAAGGAGTAGAAAGAAGCAGAGCTTATTTCAGCCGACCTCATTTCACACCATAGTAGTTTTATCCCATTTCCTTGTTGTCTGTGACAGAAGAGTGAATAAATAAATAATAAATATAACATAATAGTGAGAGTCCAGTCCATAGTGGATCTAACATAATATTGAGAGAGTCCAGTCCATAGTGGATCTAACATAATAGTGTGAGAGTCCAGTCCATAGTGGATCCAACATAATATTGTGGGGTCCAGTCCATAGTGGATCTAACATAATATTGTGGGGTCCAGTCCATAGTGGATCTAACATAATAGTGTGAAAGTCCAGTCCATAGTGGATCTAACATAATAGTGTGAGGGTCCAGTCCATAGTGGATCTAACATAATATTGAGAGTCCAGTTCATAGTGGATCTAACATAATAGTGAGAGTCCAGTCCATAGTGGATCTAACATAATATTGAGAGAGTCCAGTCCATAGTGGATCCAACATAATATTGAGAGTCCAGTTCATAGTGGATCTAACATAATAGTGAGAGTCCAGTCCATAGTGGATCTAACATAATATTGAGAGAGTCCAGTCCATAGTGGATCTAACATAATATTGAGAGAGTCCAGTCCATAGTGACTCTAACATAATAGTGAGAGTCCAGTCCATAGTGGATCTAACATAATATTGAGAGAGTCCAGTCCATAGTGGATCTAACATAATAGTGTGAGAGTCCAGTCCATAGTGGATCTAACATAATATTGTGGGGTCCAGTCCATAGTGGATCTAACATAATATTGTGGGGTCCAGTCCATAGTGGATCTAACATAATAATGTGAGAGTCCAGTCTATAGTGGATCTTTCATAATATTGTGAAACTCCAGTCAATAGTGGATCTAACATAATAGTGAGAGTCCAGTCCATAGTGGATCTAACATAATATTGTGAGAATCCAGTCCATAGTGGATCTAACATAATAATGTGAGAGTCCCGTCCATAGTGGATCTAACATAATAGTGTGAGAGTCCAGTCCATAGTGGATCTAACATAATAGTGTGAGAGTCCAGTCCATAGTGGATCTAACATAATAGTGTGAGAGTCCAGTCCATAGTGGTTCTAACATAATAGTGTGAGAGTCCAGTCCATAGTGGATCTAACATAATAGTGTGAGAGTCCAGTCCATAGTGGATCTACCACTATCATTATGTTATGCACTGGACTCTCACATAACATAATATATCCCCTATGGACTGGACTCTCACTATTATGTTAGATCCCCTATGGACTGGACTCTCACACTATTATGTTAGATCCACTATGGACTGGACTCTCACTATTATGTTAGATCCACTAAGGAATGGACTCTCACTATTATGTTAGATCCACTATGGACTGGACTCTCACTATTATGTTAGATCCACTATGGACTGGACTCTCACTATTATGTTAGATCCACTATGGACTGGACTCTCACTATTATCTTAGATCCACTATGGACTGGACTCTCACTATTATGTTAGATCCACTATGGACTGGACTCTCACTATTATGTTAGATCCACTATGGACTGGACTCTCACTATTATGTTAAATCCACTATGGACTGGACTCTCACTATTATGTTAGATCCACTATGGACTGGACTCTCACACTATTATGTTAGATCCACTATAGATTACGGTAAGACCATAATAACATTTTTTATTAAATTTGCTTTTCATGATGGTATCCTCACATCACACTCAAATTTATAAGCGCAGGCCTAAATTTACCGCATGCCTTCGGTAAACGCCGGAGTGAGAAGAGGTTTTAAATTCATTAGCGCCCCGGCGGCAATTTTGACCTGCTGTTTCTACTCTGTTATGGCTGGAGTGTGTTTTGCAAACCATCTAATGAACCGTCCGCCAACGCGAGTCGGAGTAATCCACTACGGTAAATATCAACATCCACTCCAACAAACACTCCATGTGGGAGGAGCCTCATTCTTTGCTCTCCGTCCAAGTAGTGCTTGTTTAAATGGAATAAAAAACATTTCCCAGCCACAGCCGGGACAGTCATCGGTGCTGAGTCAGCACCTGAGTGGTTTCTCTTGCATCCTTGCAGACTACTAAGTAGCAGGAGGATTGGACTTTTCCCAAAGATGTTTCTATTCCATCTCTGGAACAATTGCACATTTTTGTTCATTGCACAATATTGATACGCCGATGTTGGTGTCATAACGTACATTTTACATGTTTTATTGCGTCTTATCGGATTCTTCGTCTGTAGCCAAGTCATTTCCTGTAAAAGTGTCAAAAGTGCAACCTAGAGTCTCCTTTTTTTAAATAAATGATAAATGGGTTGTACTCGTATAGCGCTTTTCTACCTTCAAGGTACTCACCCATTCACACACACATTCACACACTGACGGAGGGAGCTGCCATGCAAGGCGCTAACCAGCACGCATCAGGAGCAAGGGTGAAGTGTCCTGCTCAGGACACAAGGGACGTGACGAGGTTGGTACTAGGTGGGGATTGAACCAGGGACCCTCGGGTTGCGCACGGCCACTCTTCCACTTCGCCGTCCCTTTTTTATTGGCTGTTCCACATTCTTGGGACAAAATAAACACTCCCATAACAAAAGCGAAATGTGTTTGTCATTCTTGTTTGGTGTGGGTTCACAGTGTGGTGCATATTTGTAACAGTGTTAAAGTTGTTTATACGGCCACTCTCAGTGTGACCTGTATGGCGGTATGCCTTGCATTCACTTTTCTGAGTGTGTAGAATCCGCATATATTACGTGAGTGGGCCGGCACGCTGATTGTATGGCGGAAAAGCGGACATGACGACAGGTTGTAGAGGACGCTAATAGCAGTACCTTTAAGGCACGCCGCCGATATTGTTTTCCGAGTGGAAATCGGGAGAAATTCAGAGAATGGTTGTCCCGGTTGATTTTCGGGGGTGGGGAATGTCTCCCTCACTGGGTCTGCGCATGGCAGCCATCTTTGAAATGGTTTTCAGCGCAGCGGTCTTTGAAGGCTGATAAAATCAAAACCATAGCAGTAATTAAAACTCTTTCATCAACTTTTAACCAGAAGGGTTAAATCTCTCTCCTGTAGTAGTTTGAAGCCGACACGACAAACGCGCTCAGAGGAGATAATGTTAGAAAAAAGATGACCGGTTTTTAAAAAACTTTGTTTTTGAAGGGGGAATTGCAAACTTCCTGTTGATTTTTGCTGGGGCTTGTCAATGTATGAAATGTAGGTCTAAGTGAGACCTACATAGAGGTTTTTGTTTCATTCCCACTGGAAGTTACAGGCAGTTTTGTCTGTGTTTTCTTCCTAAGAGCAGTTGTGTTTGTGTTTTATTCCTAGGGGGCGCTAGAGCGCAATTTTGAGTTTTGGGGTTAGGTTTTTTGATTAAATTGCAATTTTCGCCAGTCCTGATGTGTGTCCAGTTTGGTGAGTTTTGAAGCATGTTAAGGGGGTCAAATTACAGCTCAAAGAGGCAAAGGTGAGTGTATTTACAAAACTTTTGTTTTGAAGGGAAAAGCGGACATGACGACAGGTTGTAGAGGACGCTAATAGCAGTACCTTTAAGGCACGCCGCCGATATTGTTTTCCGAGTGGAAATCGGGAGAAATTCAGAGAATGGTTGCCCCGGTAGATTTTCGGGTGTGGGGAATGTCTCCCTCACTGGGTCTGCGCATGGCAGCCATCTTTGAAATGGTTTTCAGCGCAGCGGTCTTTGAAGGCTGATAAAATCAAAACCATAGCAGTAATTAAAACTCTTTCATCAACTTTTAACCAGAAGGGTTAAATCTCTCTCCTGTAGTAGTTTGAAGCCGACACGACAAACGCGCTCAGAAGAGATAATGTTTGAAAAAAGATGACCGGTTTTTACAAAACTTTGTTTTTGAAGGGGGAATTGCAAACTTCCTGTTGATTTTTGCTGGGGCTTGTCAATGTATGAAATGTAGGTCTAAGTGAGACCTACATAGAGGTTTTTGTTTCATTCCCACTGGAAGTTACAGGCAGTTTTGTCTGTGTTTTCTTCCTAAGAGCAGTTGTGTCTGTGTTTTATTCCTAGGGGGCGCTAGAGCGCAATTTTGAGTTTTGGGGTTAGGTTTTTTGATTAAATCGCAATTTTCGCCAGTCCTCATGTGTGTGTCCAGTTTGGTGAGTTTTGAAGCATGTTAAGGGGGTCAAATTACAGCTCAAAGAGGCAAAGGTGAGTGTATTTACAAAACTTTTGTTTTGAAGGGAAAAGCGGACATGACGACAGGTTGTAGAGGACGCCCAAATCCGCCCATAAATGGGAGCTTACAACCAAAACAATTTCACTTGGGGATTGATAGTTAGTCTAGACCGGGGGTCACCAACCTTTTTGAAACCAAGAGCTATGTGAACGGCTTCCTGCCGCCATTATGTGGGTTTAATAGAATATTGAGGAATGACATCGCTGAGCAGGTTTGACTCGCTTTTATTTTTCAATAACAGTTTTGTATTTTGCTCGCATCGCTTTTCAGCTGCTCCGATCCTGCTCGCTCCTCGCTCTCGTCGACTCGCTCTCAGTCATTGTCGCTCTTGAGGTTCTCCTACTTCTGCCCCGATTGTTCCTCCTTCTCCACTTTTTATGCTGCAGGAGAAGATGCAGGGGTTGAGAGCAGGTGTGTAATCTACGCACCTGACTCGGATTGCCGAAGCGTCGCTCCAAGCGTGCCCCGCCTCTCCGCTCCGCTGCATGCTCCGCCTTCTGGCCGCCGTCTTTGGTCAGCTCGTCGGCTCCGTCTCTCCACAATCTACTTCTTGGGTACTGATTAATGCGAAGGGCTACCAGTTTGATACACACTTAAATAAATTGCCAGAAATAGCCAATTAGCTCAATTTACCTTTAATAAATAAATAAAAATATATAAATAAATATATATATATATATAAAATGGGTATTTCTGTCTGTCATTCCGTCGTACATTTTTTTTCCTTTTACGGAAGGTTTTTTGTAGGGAATAAATGATGGAAAAAAACACTTAATTGAACGGTTCAAAAGAGGAGAAAACATGACAAAAAAATTATTAGTTTATCTTCAATTTCGACTCTTTAAAATTCAAAATTTAACCGAAAAAAAAGAAGAGAAAAACTAGCTAATTCGAATCTTTATGAAAAAATTTGAAAAATAATTTATGAAACATCATTGGTAATTTTTCCTGATTAAGATTAATTTTGGAATTTTGATGACTAATTTTAAATAGGTTAAAATCCAATCTGCACTTTGTTAGAATATATAACAAATTGGACCAAGCTATGTTTCTAACAAAGACAAATCATTATTTCTTCTAGATTTTCCAGAACAAAAAGAAATTCTAAATATTTATATTTGATTCTACACATTTTCGAGATTGACCAGAATAATTTTATTGAATTTTAATCATAATACGTTTGAATAAATATTTCACAAATATTCTTCGTCAAAAAACAGAAGCTAAAATGAAGAATTAAATTAAAATGTATTTATTATTCTTTACAATAATACAAAAAAAAAAGATACTTGAACATTGATTTAAATTGTAAGGAAAGAAGAGGAAGGAATTTAAAAGGTGTTTAAAAATCCTAAAATCATTTTTAAAGTTGTATTTTTTCTCTGAAATTGTCTTTCTGGAAGTTATAAGAAGCAAAGTAATAAAATAAATGAAATTATTTAAACAAGTGAAGACCAAGTCTTTAAAATATTTTCTTGGATTTTCAAATTCTATTTGAGTTTTGTCTCTCTTAGAATTAAAAATGTCGAGCAAAGCGAGACCAGCTTGCTAGTAAATAAATACAATTTAAAAAATAGAGGCAGCTCACTGGTAAGTGCTGCTATTTGAGCTATTTTTAGAACAGGCCAGCGGGCGACTCATCTGGTCCTTACGGGCACCGCGTTGGTGACCCCTGGACTAAATGCATGGGGGTTTGCTCAACCGGTCTACATGTGCTTTGTGGACTTGGAGAAGGCATTGGACCATGTACCTCGGGAAGTCCTGTGGGGAGTGCAAAACCCCGCCCCCCGAACCCCACCCACCTCAACCTCCTCATGCTCTCTCGGGAGATAAATTAGGCATAATAATGTGTTAAATCAGGCAGCACGGAGGGACAGGGGTTAGTGTGTCTGCCTCACATTATGAAGGTCCTGAGTTGTCCTGAGTTCAATCCCGGGCTTGGGATCTTTCTGTGTGGAGATTGCATGTTCTCTCCGTGACTGTGTGGGTTCCCTC
Source organism: Nerophis ophidion (assembly GCF_033978795.1). Taxonomy (NCBI): domain Eukaryota; kingdom Metazoa; phylum Chordata; class Actinopteri; order Syngnathiformes; family Syngnathidae; genus Nerophis; species Nerophis ophidion. The sequence goes on along the minus strand of NC_084631.1, from coordinate 39,856,316 downwards.
CGGGTACTCCGGCTTCATCACGCCTCCAAAGACATGCACCTGGGGATAGGCCCCTCCCACCTCCAAAGACATTCACCTGTGATAGGCCCCTCCCACCTCTAAAAACATGCACCTGGGGATAGGCCACTCCCACCTCTAAAGACATGCACCTGGGGATAGGCTCCTCCCACCTCCAAAGACATTCATCTGGGATAGGCCCCTCCCACCTCCAAAATCATGCACCTGGGGATAGGCCCCTCCCACCTCCAAAGACATGCACCTGGGGATAGGCCCCTCCCGCCTCCAAAGACATGCACCTGGGGATAGGCCCCTCCCGCCTCTAAAAACATGCGCCTGGGGATAGGCCCCTCCCACCTCCAAAGACATGCGCCTGGGGATAGGCCCCTCCCACCTCCAAAGACATGCACCTGGGGTTAGGCTCCTCCCACCTCCAAAGACATGCACCTGGGGATAGGCCCCTCCCACCTCTAAAAACATGCGCCTGGGGATAGGCCCCTCCCACCTCCAAAGGCATGCGCCTCGGGATAGGCCCCTCCCACTTCCAAAGACACACACCTGGGGATAGGCCCCTCCCACCTCCAAAGACACACACCTGGGGATAGGCCCCTCCCACCTCCAAAGACATTCACCTGGGGATAGGCCCCTCCCACCTCCAAAGACATTCACCTGTGATAGGCCCCTCCCACCTCCAAAGACATTCACCTGGGATAGGCCCCTCCCACCTCCAAAGCCATGCACCTGGGGATAGGCCCCTCCCACCTCCAAAGACATGCACTTGGGGATAGGCCCCTCCCACCTCTAAATACATGCACCTGGGGATAGGCTCCTCCCACCTCCAAAGACATTCACCTGGAGATAGGCCCCTCCCACCTCTAAAAACATGCACCCGGGGATAGACCCCTCCCACCTCCAAAGACATGCACCTGGGATAGGCCCCTCCCACCTCCAAAAACATGCACCTGGGGATAGATCCCTCCCACCTGTAAAAACATGCACTTGGGGATAGGCCCCTCCCACCTCCAAAGACATTCACCTGGGATAGGCCCCTCCCACCTCCAAAATCATGCACCTGGGGATAGGCCCCTCCCACCTCCAAAGACATGCACCTGGGGATAGGCCCCTCCCGCCTCCAAAAACATGCACCTGGGGATAGGCCCCTCCCGCCTCTAAAAACATGCGCCTGGGGATAGGCCCCTCCCACCTCCAAAGACATGCACCTGGGGATAGGCCCCTCCCGCCTCCAAAAACATGCACCTGGGGATAGATCCCTCCCACCTGTAAAAACATGCACTTGGGGATAGGCCCCTCCCACCTCCAAAGACATTCACCTGGGATAGGCCCCTCCCACCTTCAAAATCATGCACCTGGGGATAGGCCCCTCCCACCTCCAAAGACATGCACCTGGGGATAGGCCCCTCCCACCTCCAAAGACATGCACCTGGGGATAGGCCCCTCCCGCCTCTAAAAACATGCGCCTGGGGATAGGCCCCTCCCACCTCCAAAGACATGCGCCTGGGGATAGACCCCTCCCACCTCTAAAAACATGCACCTGGGGATAGGCCCCTCCCACCTCTAAAAACATGCACCTGGGGATAGGCCCCTCCCACTTCCAAAGACATGCACCTGGGGATAGGTTGATTGGCAACACTAAATAGTCCCTAGTGTGTGAATGTGAGTGTGAATGTTGTCTGTCTATCTGTGTTGGCCCCGCGATGAGGTGGCGACATGTCCAGGGTGTACACCGCCTTCCACCGGACATCACTAGTATCACCCGATTACATTTTTCAACTTGTTTAAGTCGGGGTCCACGTTATCAATTCATGGTGGATACTATTATGAATTGAGTAGTCTCAGAGTGGCCCCCCCGCATCCTTCAAAGTGGCCCTTGAGGGAAACTTCTTGGACACCTCCTGGATTATTAACACCACAGGCACGTTTAATTCATGTCCTAATAACGACTCCTTCCAAACTCTGTCATTTTAATCTAAATTAATGTCATTGAAATAGGGGCGTGTAAATACTTAATCAGGCAATGTGTTGACGGGGCCACCAGGGGGCGTCAAAGAGCCCAGTGATGCCCTTTGATGTTTATCTAGCCAGAGGAGAGGTGTTTTAAAAGTCGACATCACACGAGCATGTTGGAAAATGTTGCCTTTCAGTCCTAAATGAGGGCAAAGTGTGCAAAACAATTCCTGGCTCTCGCCTCCCATGTTGCTGCCACACCTCAGGATGTCACATAGCATCAGGAAGGAACTGGGAGGAGGAGCCCTCATCCTGTCACCTAACGACTAACGCATGAAACTCCTGATTGTCAAGCATGTCAACAACATTTCTTAGCACCATGAGACTGTTATTGTCACATGACCCCCTGCTATTTATAGCCAGTTCACCGGGGGGCGGAGTTTCCGCTCATACAAACCCCCGTTTCCATATGAGTCGGGAAATTGTGTTAGATGTAAATATAAATGGAATACAGAAATCATTTTCAACCCATATTCAGTTGAATATGCTACAAAGACAACATATTTGATGTTCGAACTCATAAACTTTATTTTTGGGGGGGGGCAAATAATAATTATCTTCGAATTTCATTGATTGATTGATACTTTTATTAGTAGATTGCACAGTACAGTACATATTCCGTACAATTGACCACTAAATGGTAACACCCCAATAAGTTTATCAACTTGTTTAAGTCGGGGTCCACGTTAATCAATTCATGGTACAAATAAGTGAAGTGATTTATATTTATATAGCGCTTTTCTCTAGTTGCTGGCAGTAAGTCGGACACGTTTCCAGTGAGGGTTGGACTCCGCCAAGGTTGCCCTTTGTCACCGATTCTGTTCATAACTTTTATGGACAGAATTTCTAGGCGCAGTCAAGGCATTGAGGGGTTCCGGTTTGGTGACCGCGGGATTAGGTCTCTGCTTTTTGCAGATGATGTGGTCCTGATGGCTTCATCTGGCCGGGATCTTCAGCTCTCACTGGATCGGTTCGCAGCCGAGTGTGAAGCGGCCGGAATGAGAATCAGCACCTCCAAGTCCGAGTCCATGGTTCTCTCCCGGAAAAGGGTGGAGTGCCATCTCCGGGTAGGGGAGGAGACCCTGCCCCAAGCGGAGGAGTTCAAGTACCTAGGAGTCTTGTTCACGAGTGGGGGAAGAGTGGATCGTGAGATCGACAGGCGGATCGGTGCGGCGTCTTCAGTAATGCGGACGTTGTACCGATCTGTTGTGGTGAAGAAGGAGCTGAGCCGGAAGGCAAAGCTCTCAATTTACCGGTCGATCTACGTTCCCATCCTCACCTATGGTCATGAGCTTTGGGTCATGACTGAAAGGATAAGATCACGGGTACAAGCGGCCCAAATGAGTTTGAGGCTCTCCCTTAGAGATAGGGTGAGAAGCTCTGCCATCCGGGAAGAACTCAAAGTAAAGCCGCTGCTCCTCCACATGGAGAGGAGCCAGATGAGGTGGTTCGGGCATCTGGTCAGGATGCCACCCGAACGCCTCCCTAGGGAGGTGTTTAGGGCACGTCCAACCGGTAGGAGGCCACGGGGAAGACCCAGGACACGTTGGGAAGACTATGTCTCCCGGCTGGCTTGGGAACGCCTCGGGATCCCCCGGGAAGAGCTAGACGAAGTGGCTGGGGAGAGGGAAGTCTGGGCTTCCCTGCTTAGGCTGTTGCCCCCGCGACCCGACCTCGGATAAGCGGAAGAAGATGGATGGGATGGATTTTCTCTAGTGACTCAAAGCGCTTTACATAGTGAAACCCAATATCTAAGTTACATTTAAACCAGTGTGGGTGGCACTGGGAGCAGGTGGGTAAAGTGTCTTGCCCAAGGACACAACGGCAGTGACTAGGATGGCGGAAGCGGGAATCGAACTTGCAACCCTCAAGTTGCTGGCACGGCCGCTCTACCAACCGAGCTATGCCGCCCCATATATATACTATCAGCATAATACAGTCATTACACAGGGTAATCATCATAGTATATACATTGTATTATTTACATTATTTACAATCCGGGGGGTGGGATGAGGAGCTTTGGTTGATATCAGAACTTCAGTCATCAACAATTGCATCTACATAGAAACAGTATAGGTCTTATTTAGTAGGATATGTACAGCCAGCAGAGAACATAGTGAGTTTAGATAGCATAAGAACAAGTATATACATTAGAAGTACATTTGATTATTTACATTAGGTTGTTTATAATGCGGGGAGATGGGATGTGAATGGAGGAGGGTATTAGTAAAGTGTTGAAGTTGCCTGGAGGTGTTGTTTTAGAGCGGTTTTGAAGGAATATAGAGATGCACTTACTTTTATACCTGTTGGGAGTGCATTCCAAATTGATGTGGCATAGAAAGAGAATAAGTTAAGACCTTTGTTAGATCGGAATCTGGGTTTAACGTGGTTTGTGGAGCTCCCCCTGGTGTTGTGGTTATGGCGGTCAATTACGTTAAGGAAGTAGTTCGACATGTACTTCGGTATCAAGGAGGTGTAGCGGATTTTATAGACTAGGCTCAGTGCAAGTTGTTTGACTCTGGGGATTTGTTTTACTCTTACAAGCAGCCCAAGAAATTTTGGGAAATAATATGAAAAATGTACACTAATGTGGTAAAAAAAAAAAAAAAAAAAAAACAATAAAAAAACTGGCAGCTCAGTTGCCAAAATGTTAGTGTAAAATTGCGGTATTTTTTTTTACAGTAAAAAAAATAAAATTACAGTAAAATTTTGGCATCAGAGCTGCCTCTTAAGTAAAAAACAGTACTTTTTTTACTGTAATAAACTGGTGCCGTTTTGGCATTTACAGTAATACATCCATAAAAAACAAACAATTTGGCAGGTCAGATGTCAACATTTTACTGTAAAATTGCAGTTTATTTTTGAATTTACAGCAAGAGAACAAATGTAAATTTTACAATAAAATTCTAAGAACTGTTTAACTTTTTTTTTTTTTACCGTAATAAACAGTGATCCTGTTTTGGCATTTACAGTAACAAACCGGGTTAAAAAAAAACAAACTGGCAGCTCAGGTGTCAAAATTTTACTGTAAAATTGCATTTTTTTATTTACATAATTTTTTTTTTTTTTTAATTTTACAGTAAAATTATGCAAACAATACTGCCGTTTTTTACCATAATAACGGCAGTACTGTTTTTCAATTTACAGTAATATACACTACATTTCGCGCTGAAATTATTGCAACTTACCATATTTTTTTTTTCCATTTTAGGTCTAAAAAAATCTACAAATAAAATACATGGAAGATTGTGTAATAATATTCCCAAACATTGAAACCATTTTTAAATATAAATAAATACTAATAATAATGATTTCAAAGCAAGTCATCCATCAAATTGTGCAATGTAAAAATAGCAATAGATTTCATGGTCAAATTGTGAAATTTACTGTGGTTTTTACAGCATTTTTGTCTAAATGAAACAATTTTTTACTTATTTTAATGTAATAAAGGGTGATGCTGTTTTGGCATTTACAGTAATATTTCAAGGAAAAAATGATTAAAAAAAACTGGCAGCTCAGGTGTCAATTTTACTGTAAAATTGCAGTTTATTTTTTTAATTTACAGTAAAAGAACAAATGTGAATTTTATAGTAAAATTCTGGCAGCTTCTTAACTTTTATTTTTTTTAACAGTAATAAACGGTGGCGCTGTTTTGGCATTTACAGTAATAAACCGGGAATGGGGGGACGGTTAAAAAAAACAAACTGGCAGCTCAGGTGTCAAAATTTTACTGTATTTTTCATTTACATTAAAAAATGTAAATTTTACAGTAAAATTATGCCAAAAATACTGCTGTTTTTTACCATTAAAAACCATACTGTTTTTTCATCCATCCATTTTCTACAGCTTATTCCCTTCGGGGTGACAGGGGGCGCTGGAGCCTATCTCAGCTACAAATTCCATTCACAGTAATATACACTACATTTTGAGCTGAAATTATCGCAACGTACCATATGTTTTTTTCCATTTTAGGTCTAAAAAAATCTACAAATAAAATACATGGAAAATTGTGTAATAATATTCCCAAACATTGAAACCATTTTTAAATATAAATAAATACTAATAATAATGATTTCAAAGCAAGTTATCCATCAAATTGTGCAATGTAAAAATAGCAATAGATTTCATGGTCAAATTGTGAAATTTACTGTATTTTCTTCAGCATTTTTCTCTAAATGAAACATTTTTTACTTATTTTAATGTAATAAAGGGTGATGCTGTTTTGGCATTTACAGTAATATTTCAAGAAAAAAAACGATTAAAAAAAACTGGCAGCTCAGGTGTCAATTTTACTGTAAAATTGCAGTTGATTTTTTAAATTTACAGTAAAAGAACAAATGTGAATTTTATAGTAAAACTCTGGCAACTTTTTAACTTTTTTTTTTTTAACAGTAATAAACGGTGGTGCTGTTTTGGCATTTACAGTAATAAATCGGGGTGGGGGGACGGTTAAAAAAACTGACTGGCAGCTCAGGTGTCAAAATTTTACTGTATTTTTCATTTACATTAAAAAATGTAAATTTTACAGTAAAATTATGCCAAAAATACTGCTGTTTTTTACCATAAAAACCATACTGTTTTTTCATCCATCCATTTTTCTACAGCTTATTCCCTTCGGGGTGACGGGGGGCGCTGGAGCCTATCTCAGCTACAAATTCCATTTACAGTAATATACACTACATTTTGAGCTGAAATTATTGCAACTTACCATATGTTTTTTTTCCATTTTAGGTCTAAAAAAATCTACAAATAAAATACATGGAAAATTGTGTAATAATATTCCCAAACATTGAAAGCATTTTTAAATATAAATAAATACTAATAATAATGATCTCAAAGCAAGTTATCCATCAAATTGTGCAATGTAAAAATAGCAATAGATTTCATG
>NC_084631.1:39821906-39841906 GCF_033978795.1 Nerophis ophidion | reverse complement strand
TGGATGAATATTATATTACTTTTTTTCTTTTATAATTTTTTTTTTGACATGTTTTATTTTTGGAATCAAATGAAAGTGGTGTGCCACAAAAATCCCCGGGGCCACACTTTGGACACCCCTGCTAAAACAACCGGAATGTATGGTAAAATTAGTGTTTTTAAAAGGAATTGCTGTATATTGAAAATTGGTCAAAATGTGTCTAAAATTTGGCAGAAAATTTACAGTAAAACGAACATTTTTTACACTGAATACTTGGTGTCAATTGAAAATGGCTACCAATGTTATTTTAACGCTAAAATTCTGACATTTTTTTCCCGTGAAAAACTGTAAAAATATTTTTTTTACGGTGCATTATGTCAAACAGAAAAATATAATTTTTACAGTAAGATTCTGATCACTGAGTTTCCACAAATTTTTTACCGTATAATCTACTGTCTTATTTTTTTTACTGTTTTATTATACATCTACACAGTAAAAAATAAAAATAAAATAAGAGTAGATTATACAGTAAAATATTTGTGGAACTTCAGTGTTCAGAATCTTACTGTAAAAATAATATTTTTTCTGTTTGACGTAATGCACTGTGAAAAAAAAAGTATTTTTACAGGTTTTTTTTAAAAGAAAAAATAATGGATGAATATTATAGTACTTTTTTTCTTTTATAATTTTTTTTCGACATGTTTTATTTTTGGAATCAAATGAAAGTGGTGTGCCACAAAAATCCCCCGGGGCCACACTTTGGACACCCCTGCTAAAACAACCGGAATGTATGGTAAAATTTGTGTTTTTAAAAGGAATTCCTGTATATTGAAAATTGGTCAAAATGTGTCAATAAATTTGGCAGAAAATTTACAGTAAAACAAACATTTTTTACACTGAATACTTGGTGTGAATTGAAAATGGCTACCAATGTTATTTTAACGGTAAAATTCTGACTGTTCTCGTAAAAATATTTTTTTCACAGTGCATTATGTCCAACAGAAAAATAGTATTTTTACAGTAAGATTCTGATCACTTTGTTTCCTCAAAATTTTTACCATATAATCTACTGTCTTGTTTTTTTTTTACTGTTTTATTATACATCTACACAGTAAAAATAAAAATAAAATAAGAGTAGATTATACGGTAAAATATTTGTGGAACTTCAGTGGTCAGAATCTTACTGTAAAAATAATATTTTTCTGTTTGACGTAATGCACTGTGAAAAAAAAATAATTATTTTTACAGTTTTTTTACAAGAAAAAAATGGATGAATATTATATTACTTTTTTTCTTTTATAATTTTTTTTCTACATGTTTTATTTTTGGAATCAAATGAAAGTGGTGCGCCACAAAAATCCCCGGGGCCACACTTTGGACACCCCTGCTAAAACAACCGGAATGTATGGTAAAATTAGTGTTTTAAAAGGAATTGCTGTATATTGAAAATTGGTCAAAATGTGTCAATAAATTTGGCGGAAAATTTACAGTAAAATGAATTTTTTTTTACACTGAATACTTGGTGTGAATTGAAAATGGCTACCAGTGTTATTTTAACGGTAAAATTCTGACATTTTTTTCCCGTAAAAAACTGTAAAAATATTTTTTTCGCAGTGCATTATGTCAAACAGAAAAATAGTATTTTTACAGTAAGATTCTGATCACTGAGTTTCTACAAATATTTTACCATATAATTTACGGTCTTATTTTTTTTTACTGTGTAGTATTATACATCTACACAGTAAAGAAAAAAAATAGATAAAATAAAATAATAGTAGATTATACGGAACTTCAGTGGTCAGAATTTTACTTTAAAAATATGTTTCTGTTTGACGTAATGCACTGTGAAAAAAAAAAGTATTTTTACAGTTTTTTTACAAGAAAAAATAATGGATGAATATTATATTACTTTTTTTCTTTTATAATTTTGTCATTCTACATGTTTTATTTTTGCAATAAAATGAAAGTGGTGCGCCACAAAAATCCCCGGGGCCACACTTTGGACACCCCTGCTAAAACAACCGGAATGTATGGTAAAATTAGTGTTTTTAAGAAAATAATAATTTAAAGATTTTTTTAATAAATTGCATTTTACAGTCAAATGTAAGTGTTTTTTTTAAAGGGAATTACTGTAAATTGCTGCGGTGAGGTGGCGACTTGTCCAGGGTGTGCCCTGCCTTCCGCCCGATTGTAGCTGAGATAGGCGCCAGCGCCCCCCGCGACCCCAAAAGGGAATAAGCGGTAGAAAATGGATGGATGGATTACTGTAAATTGATACCCTAGTTATTTTTACTGTGAAATTTGGTGGTAACTGCGATGAGGTGGCGACTTGTCCAGGGTGTGCCCTGCCTTCCGCCCGATTGTAGCTGAGATAGGCACCAGCGACCCCCGCGACCCCAAAAGGGAATAAGCGGTAGAAAATGGATGGATGGATTACTGTAAATTGATACCCTAGTTATTTTTACTGTGAAATTTGGTGGTAACTGCGATGAGGTAGCGACTTGTCCAGGGTGTACGCCGCCTTCCGCCCGATTGTAGCTGAGATAGGCACCAGCGACCCCAAAGGGAATAAGCGGTAGAAACTGGATGGATGGAATTTGGTGGTAAATTTACAGTAAAACTCATTTTACCGTAAGGTTTTTACACCCAAATACTGTAAATGGAAAATGGGTAACATTGTTATTTTAACAGTTAATTTATTGCGACTAAGCTAGCAGTTTTTCCCCATAAAATCTGACTTTTTTTTTTTTGTATTGTATTATTTTTTTACAGTGCATTACCGTAAACAGGAAAACAGTCCCGCTTCTATTTTTATGGCAAAATTTCGGCAACTGAGCTGCCACTAATAGTTTACTGTAAATGCTAGTGACCTGTTTTACAGTGTACTTTGCTGCATATTATTGTTTTTCTCTTATAATCGTATGTTGTTATATGTTTTTATTGTGTTTTATTTTGGAGAAAGTAAGGAAAAATAAAAGCAGTTGCGTGCCACCAATGTCCCCCGGGGCCACACTTTGGACACACCTGCTCAAACAACTAGAATTTACGGTAAAATTTGTGTTTTTGAAAACAAAATGCTGTATGTTGTAAATTGGTCAAATGTGTCGATAAATTTGGTGGAAAATTTACAGTAAAATGAACAGTTTTTACACTGAAGTACTTGGGATGAATTGAAAATGGCTACTATTTTACCCAAAATGGGTAAAATTCAGTTTTTTTCCTGTAAAAACTGTAAAAATACAATTACAGTTTATTATGTTAAACAGAAAAATATTATTTTTATAGTAAGATTCTGGCCACTGAGTTTCCACAAATATTTTACTGTATAATCTACTGACTTTTTTTTTTTTTTTTTTTTACTGTGTATTATTATACTGCTTATTTTCTCATATAATTTTGTCTTTCTACATAATGTTTTATTATTGGAATAAAATGAAAGTGGTGTGCCAAAAAAATCCCCGGGGCCACACTTTGGACACCCCTGCTCAAACAACTAGAATTTACGGTAAAATTTGTGTTTTTAAAACAAATTTTTAAAGATTTAAAAAAAAAAATGCATTTTACAGTTAGTTTTTTTAAACCGAATGATTGTAAATTGATAACATTGTTAATTTTACTGTGAAATTCGGTGATAAATTTACAATAAAACTCATTTTCCCGTAAGATTTTTACACCCAAATACTGTAAATTAAAGATTTGTAACATTGTTATTTTAATGGTTAATTAACTTTAACTTTTAAACTGGCATTTTTTATTTAGTTTTATTTATTTAGTTGTTTTTATTTTATTATATTGTATTATTACTATAAACAGGAAAACAGTTCCACTTCCATTTTTTCCGCAAAATTCCGGCAACTGAGCTGCCGCTAATAGTTTACTGTAAAATTTAGTGACTTGTTTTACAGTGTAGTATTCTGCATATTCTCTTATAAACTTATGTTGTTATATTATTTCATTGTGTTTCATTTTGGAATAGGCCAGAGGACAAAAATAAAATAATATAAAAGTGGCGTGCTACAAAAATCCCCCGCGGCCACACTTTGGACACCCCTGCTCAAACTACTAGAATCTACGGTAAAATTTGTGTTTATAAAAAGGAATTGCTGAAAATTTAAAATTGGTCAAATGTGTCCACAAATTTGGCGGAAAATTGACAGTAAAATAAACAGTTTTTACACTGAAATACTTTGTGAATTGAAAATGGGTACCAATGTTATATTAACGGTAAAATTCTGACTAAAAATGTTTTCCTGTAAAAAAAACTTTTCTCACAGTGCATTACTGTAAACAGAAAAATATAATTTTTACAGTAAAATTCTGGCCACTGAGTTTCCACAAATATTTTACCGTATAATCTACTGACTTATTTTTTGTACCGTGTAGTATTATACCACTTTTTTTTTTCTCGTATAATTTTGTCATTCTTTATAATGTTAGATTTTTGGAATAGGCCAGAGGACAAAAAATCCAATCAAATAAAAGTGTGGTGCCACCAATGTCCCCCGGGGCCACACTTTGGACACCCCTACCCCTGCTCGAATTTGATGGCCACTAGTATTTACGATTGTTTTTAATAAATTGTATTTTACAGTAAAATTTAAGTGTTTTATAAACCGAATTCTTGTAAATTGATACCATTGTTATTTGTACTGTGAAATTTGGTGGTAAATTTACGGTAAAACTCATTTTACCGTGAGGTTTTTACACCCAAATACTGTAAATGGAAAATGGGTAACATTGGTTTTTTAACCGTAAAATTCTGGTGACTTTCACTTAAAATCTACTGACTTTTATTTAAAAAAATTTTTTACGGTGCATTACTGTAAACAGAAAAACGGTTTCACTTCCATTTTTACGGCAAAATTCCGGCAAATGAGCTGCCACTAATAGTAAAATCTATTAAATAAGACTTATTTTACAGCGTAGTGTTAGTGTAGATTAATACTATTTTTGTTTCTCTAATGATCTTATGTTATTAAATTTTTTATTGTGTTTTATTTTGGAATAGACCAGAGGACAGTAACAAAAAAGTTGCGTGCCACAAATGTCCCCCGGGGCCACACTTTGGACACCCCTACCCCTGCTCAAATTTGATGGCCACTAGTATTTACGATTGTTTTTAATAAATTGTATTTTACAGTAAAATTTAAGTGTTTTATAAACCGAATTCTTATAAATTGATACCATTGTTATTTGTACTGTGAAATTTGGTGGTAAATTTACGGTAAAACTCATTTTACCGTAAGGTTTTTACACCCAAATACTGTAAATGGAAAATGGGTAACATTGTTTTTTTAACGGTAAAATTCTGGCGACTTTCCCATAAAATCTACTGACTTTTATTTTAAAAAAATTTTTACGGTGCATTACTGTAAACAGAAAAACGGTTTCACTTCCATTTTTACGGCAAAATTCCGGCAACTGAGCTGCCACTAATAGTAAAATCTATTAAATAAGACTTATTTTACAGCGTAGTGTTAGTGTAGAGTGATACTATTTTTGTTTCTCTTGTGATCTTATGTTATTATATTTTTTATTGTGTTTTATTTTGGAATAGACCAGAGGACAGTAACAAAAAAGTTGCGTGCCACAAATGCCCCCCGGGGCCACACTTTGGACACCCCTACCCCTGCTCGAATTTGATGGCCACTAGTATTTACGATTGTTTTTAATAAATTGTATTTTACAGTAAAATTTAAGTATTTTATAAACCGAATTCTTGTAAATTGATACCATTGTTATTTGTACTGTGAAATTTGGTGGTAAATTTACGGTAAAACTCATTTTACCGTAAGATTTTTACACCCAAATACTGTAAATGGAAAATGGGTAACATTGGTTTTTTAACGGTAAAATTCTGGCGACTTTCACTTAAAATCTACTGACTTTTATTTTAAAAAAAATTTTAAGGTGCATTACTGTAAACAGAAAAACGGTTTCACTTCCATTTTTACGGCAAAATTCCGGCAACTGAGCTGCCACTAATAGTAAAATCTATTAAATAAGACTTATTTTACAGCGTAGTGTTAGTGTAGAGTGATACTATTTTTGTTTCTCTTATGATCTTATGTTATTATATTTTTTATTGTGTTTTATTTTGGAATAGACCAGAGGACAGTAACAAAAAAGGTGCGTGCCACAAATGTCCCCCTGGGGCCACACTTTGGACACTCCTAGGTATATAGCATTTACGATTTAAATTTTATTTTTTAAAAGGCATTTTACCTTAAATTTTAACTGTTTTTAAACTGATTTACTGTAAATTGAAAATTAGTAACAATGTTATTTTTATTGTGAAATTGGGCAGTAAATTTATGGTATTATTACTGTCATTTTCTTTTCAAATGTACAGTGTTTTTCACGATGAAACAATTTTAAATTGGTTTCATTATTTTAATGGTAAAAATCTGGCGAGTTTCCCATAAAATTGAGCAAAATTTCAGGAACTGAGTTGCCACTAATATTAGGGGACTATTTTTACATTTTAGTGTTAGTGTGGTATGATCTATAATACGGTTTTTTATTGTTTCATTTTAAGTTCTATATTGTGTTTTATTTTGGAATAGGACAATAACAAAAAAGTTAGGTGCCACAAATGTCCCCCCGGGGCCACACTTTGGACACCTCTAGTCAAATCAAATGTCCACTAGTCCTTTACTCGTAGTCATTTTCATTTTTGATCGACAATGTTAATAATGAATGAATTACATCAAATTGGACTCATTAAAATAATTTGTTAATCCTCATATATATATATATATATATATCAAGTGAAGTGTATTATATTTATATAGCGCTTTTTCTCTAGTGACTCAAAGCACTTTACATAGTGAAACCCAATATCTAAGTTACATTTAAAGCAGTGTGGGTGGCACTGGGAGCAGGTGGGTAAAGTGTCTTGCCCAAGGACACAACGGCACTGACTAGGATGGCAGAAGCGGGGATCGAACCTGCAACCCTCAAGTTGCTGGCACAGCCACTCTACCAACCGAGCTATACCGCCCCACACGAAAAGGGAAAAGCAGTGGAAAAATGGATGGATGTCTACACATATATATATATATATATATTTTTTTTTCTTTTATATCTATATATAATATACATACATGTATATAAGGATGTATATATATATATATATATACATAAAAAGGAACAAGCGGTAAAAAATGGATGGATATATATATATACATATATATATATATACATCCATTTTCTACCGCTTGTCCCTTTATATATATATATATATATAAATATATATATATATATATAAAGGGACAAGCGGTAGAAAATGGGTGGCTATATATATATATATATATATATATATATATACACATATATATATATATATATAAAGGGACAAGCGGTAGAAAATGGATGGCTATATATATATATATGTGTATGTATATATATATATAGCCATCCATTTTCTACCGCTTGTCCCTTTATTTATATATATATATATATATATATATATAAATAAAGGGACAAGCGGTAGAAAATGGATGGCTATATATATATATATACATACACATATATACATGTATATATATATATAGCCATCCATTTTCTACCGCTTGTCCCTTTATTTATATATATATATATATATATATATAAATAAAGGGACAAGCGGTAGAAAATGGATGGCTATATATATATATACACATGGCTATATATATATATATATATATACACACACATATATATATATATATATAGCCATCCATTTTCTACCGCTTGTCCCTTTATTTATATATATATATATATATATATATATATATATCCATCCATCCATTTTTCTACCACTTATTCTCCTTTGGGGTTGCGGGGGGCACTGGTGCCTATCCCAGCTACAGTCAGGCGGAAGGCGGCGTACACCCTGGACAAGTCACCATTTCATCGCAGGGCTAACACAGATAGACAGACAACATTCACACTCACATTCACACACTAGGGACCATTTAGTGTTGCCAATCAACCTATCCCCCAATATATGTATATATATATATATATATATATATATATATATATATATATATATATATATATATTGCAGGAGTACCTAATAAAGTGGCCTTGACTTTGAACTGAGCAAACTTGAACTTACTGGGTATCCTGAAACAAGTTTTCTGGCACTCCTGATACGTCTTGAAGTTGTTGGCGTTGCCCCGGCAACCCCCGTAGTAGAAAACCTGGCACTTCTGCGTGATGGTGTTGTAGTAATACCGCTGAATGTCGGCTCTGCACGGCCCTTCGTCCGCTCGGAGGAGGCACACCCCTGCAGGCGACACACAAGAAAGGTAAATAAGGACCAGAGAAGCGCGGCAGTTGCATGAGGACTCGGTGTGTCGGCACCTCTGTGCGGCAGAGCCAGGGCGGCCGTGTACAACCAGGACAAACTTGCAAAGAACGCCAGTGAGCTGAACTCCATTGTGGCCGTGGTGTGATCTTCTCCTCTCGGCCCACGCCTCTTTTATATTCTCCTTTTCCTGCTGAGGGGCGGTGACTCAGTGGGCTAATTACCCCCCCCCCCCCCCCCCCCCTCCCAAAGTCATCACCAGCGACTACCAGCATGTTGCAACCACTGACTCACTCTGCACTCTGCACTCAAACCAGGAAGCAACTTTCTTTTCCAGGTTATTAGTGACTCTTGGTAGAGCGGCCGTGCCAGCAACTTGAGGGTTGCAGGTTCGATCCCTGCTTCTGCCAGCCTAGTCACTGCCGTTGTGTCCTTGGGCAAGACACTTTCCCCCCCTTCTCCCAGTGCCACCCACACTGCTTTAAATGTAACTTAGATATCGGGTTTCACTATGTAAAGCGCTTTGAGTCACTAGAGAAAAAGCGCTATATAAATATAATTCACTTCACTTACATGTTTGTGTTATATTTTTATTTGTTGTTGTATATACTTTCTGAATAAATTATGTAATAATGTTCATCAGTCAACTCATTGGTGTTCATTTTCAATCCATCAAAATAAAAAATAATAATAGCAAAATCTAATTACAGCAGGCCCTGCGATGAGGAGGCGACTTGTCCAGCGACCCCAAAGGGAATAAGTGGTAGAAAATGGATGGATGGATGGATAATTACAGCAAGTTATTTATGTACTCTGCTCATTTTCCACGACTAGTGCACTAACATAATTGGGTTTATTTTTATTTTTTTACATATGTAGCATCATCTACAAAGATACAAAAAATTGCTATTGCGACATCCAGTGGACACTTTTAGAACAGCCACCCACACTGGTTTAAATGTAAAAATCAGATATTGGCTTCCACTATGTAAAGCGCTTTGAGTCACTAGAGAAAAAGCGCTATATAAATATAATTCACTTCACTTCACTTCTACACCAATAGCATTTTATTGCCAAATTATACATTTCAGGTGGGCGTGTCCCCTTATTTCAATACTTTTCTAAATAAAGGGGACCACAAAAAATGTCATTATTGGCTTTATTTTAATAAAAATATGTTTATTATTGTAATTTAGTCCTTAAATAAAATAGACAACTTGTCTTTTAGTATTAAGTAAACAAAGACTCTTAATTAGTCTGCATCATATTGTGTCAATTATCTAACCCAGGGGGTGTCAAACTCATTTTAGATGGGGGGCCACATTTAGAAAAATCTACTCCCAAGTGGTAAAATCACGGCACGATAACTTAAAAATAAAGACAACTTCAGATTGTTTTCTTGGTTTGAAAATAGAACATTATCAATTTATATATTATCTAACCCTGGGGGTGTCAAACTCATTTTAGATGGGGGGCCACAGGGAGAAAAATCTACTCCCAAGTGGGCCGGACTGGTAAAATCACGGCACGATAACTTAAAAATAAAGACAACTTCAGATTATTTTTGGTGTTTGAAAATAGAACATTACCTATTTATATATTATCTAACCCAGGGGATGTCAAACTCATTTTAGATGGGGGGCCACATGGAGAAAAATCTACTCCCAAGTGGGCCGGACTGGTAAAATCACGGCACGATAACTTAAAAATAAAGACAACTTCAGATTATTTTTAGTGTTTGAAAATAGAACATTACCTATTTATATATTATCTAACCCAGGGGATGTCAAACTCATTTTAGATGGGGGGCCACATGGAGAAAAATCGACTCCCAAGTGGGCCGGACTGGTAAAATCACGGCACGATAACTTAAAAATAAAGACAACTTCAGATTATTTTTAGTGTTTGAAAATAGAACATTACCTATTTATATATTATCTAACCCAGGGGGTGTCAAACTCATTTTAGATGGGGGGCCACATTTAGAAAAATCTACTCCCAAGTGGTAAAATCACGGCACGATAACTTAAAAATAAAGACAACTTCAGATTGTTTTCTTGGTTTGAAAATAGAACAAGCACATTCTGAAAATGTACAAATCATAATTTTGTCGGGTTATTTACACTTACATGTTGCGGTTAATTCTACGCTATCATTATGAAGGACAAACTGTAAAAAATGGATTATTAATCAACCTGTTCATTTACTGTTAATATCTGCTTATTTTCTGTTTGTTTTTTTTGTTTTTTGTTTTTTTTACACTGTGGCACTTTGAGGTTTTTTGCTCAACGTAAAGTGCTTTTTACAAATAATATCTATTATTATTATTATTATTATCTTTTTGTTGTTTATATATGATAATATTGTATTTATGTTGCAATTGCCGTTTTGGCGTCTTATGCTCCTTATATTCAGGCGAGTCTTGCTTGAAAATGAGCAAAATGTGTAAATGTTACATGTTGTTTTTGATTGTGTCGGATACTACTTTACATATTTACTTGCAGCGTAAATGTTAAACTGTGACGGAGGGTTTTTTTAAGAGGGCTTTATTGAAGGGATGGAGCGACTCCAATTAGCGCCATTGTTAGCTGACCTTTGCTAGAGGTTATTTACGAGTTAGAATGCACTAAAAATAAAAAACATACCGTGTTTTGTATTCATATTTTGGGGTTTTTCTATATGGTATTTACTTGATGTACCTCATTTTTTATGGGGATGACTGACTTTAAAACTTTTGTATCATTCAGTCTTTGTCGGAGATTTTGGAACGGGTGACTAACAAAAACCGGGGTACCAAATATATATAAATATAAACGGAATACAATGATTTGCAAATCCTTTTCAACCCATATTCAGTTGAATATGCTACAAAGACAACATATTTGATGTTCAAACTCATAATTTTTCTTCTTTTTTTTGCAATTAATAATTAACTTAGAATTTCCTGGCTGCAACACGTGCCAAAGTAGTTGGGAAAGGGCATGTTCACCACTGTGTTACATCACCTTTTCTTTTAACAACTCTCAATAAACGTTTGGGAACTGAGGAAACTAATTGTTGAAGCTTTGAAAGTGGAATTCTTTCCCATTCTTGTTTTATGTAGAGCTTCAGTCCTTCAACAGTCCGGGGTCTCCGCTGTCGTATTTTACGCTTCATAATGCGCCACACATTTTCCATGGGAGACAGGTCTGGACTGCAGGCGGGCCAGGAAAGTAGCCGCACTCTTTTTTTTACCAAGCCACGCTGTTGTAACACGTGCTGAATGTGGCTTGGCATTGTCTTGCTGAAATAAGCAGGGGCGTCCATGAAAAAGACGGCGCTTAGATGGCAGCATATGTTGTTCTAAAACCTGTATGTACCTTTCAGCATTAATGGTGCCTTCACAGATGTGTAAGTTACTCATGCCTTGGGCACTAATGCACCCCCATACCATCACAGATGCTGGCTTTTCAACTTTGTGTGGATAACAGTCTGGATGGTTCGCTTCCCCTTTGGTCCGGATGACACAATGTTGAATATTTCCAAAACAACTTGAATTGTGGACTCGTCAGACCACAGAACACTTTTCACTAGTCCATCTTAGATGATCTCGGGCCCAAAGAAGCTGGCGGCGTTTCTGGATGTTGTTGATAAATGGCTTTCGCTTTGCATAGTTGAGCTTTAACTTGCACTTACAGATGTAGCGACCAACTGTATTTAGTGACAGTTGTTTTTTGAAGTAGTCGTGAGCCCATGGGGTGATATCCTTTAGAGATTGATGTCGGTTTTTTGGTACAGTGCCGTCTGAGGGTTCGAAGGTCATTCAATGTTGGTTTCTGGCCATGCCTGGAGTGATTTCTCCAGATTCTCTGAACCTTTTGATGATATTATGGAGCGTAGATGTTGAAATCCCTAAATTTCTTTCAATTGCACTTTGAGAAACGTTGTTCTTAAACTGTTTGACTATTTGCTCACGCAGTTGTGGACAAAGGGGTGTACCTCGCCCCATCCTTTCTTGTGAAAGACTGAGCATTTTTTTGGGAAGCTGTTTTTATAGCCAATCATGGCACCCACCTGTTCCCAATTAGCCTGCACACCTGTGGGATGTTCCAAATAAGTGTTTGATGAGCATTCCTCAACTTATATCAATATTTATTGCCACCTTTCCCAACTTCGTTGTCACGTGTTGCTGGCATCAAATTCTAAAGTTAATGATTATTTGCACAAAAAAAAAATATCCGATATTTGAATATGGGTTGAAAAGGATTTGCAAATTATTGTATTCTGTTTATTTTTACATCTAACACAATTTCCCAACTCATTCGGTAAAAGTTTTTTTTTTCATTGTATTTATTTAATACCTCAGATTTCAATAAAGATTGATGTAAAGATGCTAGTGAGATAATGCCAATAAAATAAATCATCTCCACCTTGACTGGAGAAGGTTAAATACCGATTAGCCTTCTTATCACGCTGACCTCCTCAGACTGGGACCTGTATCGCAGTGTTACCGATATCAATTCATCCCAACTTCTTATCAAGAACGGCCGGGGGGAAAAATGTGAAGATTGACGGAAAATTCCAAGAAGAATGTTGAAGTAAATCTAATTGTGCTGGCAAAAGCATCCCGTAGGATCCACAAGGGGGTCTTGTTTAAACCCGATTAGGGATTAAGGATCATTTATAAGGCAGACTTAGGAGAGGATTCTCCTGCAGGACTCGACCAGGCGAGGTGAGGGACTTGTCGTGAGAAACCAAGCCTTGTTGCTTTTGTGCGGCCCCGAGCCATGCCTGTCATAAATGTGGACGAGCTGACGACAAAGACAAGGCTCTGATGGAAGTCAACCAACTTAAATCGAAGTCAAACTCCAGAGGTGGTTGGTAGGTCTTTTTTTATTTTTTATCTCCATGGATTCAATCAGGGATGTCCAACTTTTGATAGTTTTCATTTTCAAAACCATTTTTTTTTTTTGGTCTTAGGTGCCCGGAAGGGGTCTTAGTCATGAAAATGTTCCAAATAAGTCTTATATATTTGTATCAAGGCCTCAGTATTTAGATCAACTTCGGATCTATATGTTGATGTAAAGTTTTATTTCTGTTTTATGCTCTTTCTGGTAAGTAAAACCATGTTTTTTATGCTAAAAACCAAAACATCCCCCCCCCCCAAAAATAGCCCTAAATAGGACATTATTTTCTTATTAAAACATAACAAAATATGCGAAAATTTTCCCCCAAAATATTTCAAAAGTGAAGTTTCTTGATATGAGTTAATAGGTCAGTAATTCATGACATTATTACTGATTCTTTTTTTTTTAAAGCCCCACTAATATTATCAGGGACATAAAACTGTTAAAACTGTTAAAAATAGATTTAAAAAAAAAAATTACAAAAAATAGTTTTTCTTTCAGATCTATATGTTGATGTAAAGTCTTATTTGTGTTTTATGCTCTTTCTGGTAAATAAAATCATGTTTTTTCATGCTAAAAACCAAAACATTCCCCCACCCCCCAAAATGTCAGAGGAATATTTGATTCGAGCCTTAAATAGGACATTATTTTTTATTAAAACATAACAAAATATGCAAAAAAATTCCCGCCAAAAATATTTCAAAGTGAAGTTTTTGATATGAATTAATAGGTCAGTAATTTATGACATTATTTCTGATTCTTTTTTTTTTTAAGCCCACTAATATTATCAGGGACATAAAACTGTTAAAACTGTTAAAAATAGATTTTAAAAAAAAATTACAAAAAATATTTTTTCTTTCAGATCTATATGTTGATGTAAAGTCTTATTTCTGTTTTATGCTCTTTCTGGTAAATCATGTTTTTTTATGCTAAAAACTAAAAAAATTTCCCCCCCAAAAAATGTCAAAGAGGAATATTTGATTAGAGCCTTAATAAGACATTATTTTTGATTAAAACATAACAAAATATGCAAAATTTTCCCCAAAAGTATTTCAAAGTGAAGTTTTGATATGAGTTAATAGGTCAGTAATTTATGACAGTATTTTTGATTCTTTTTTTTAAGCCACTAAAATTCTCAGGGACATAAAACTGTTAAAAATAGGTTAAAAAAAAAAACATTTACAAAAAATAGTTTTTCTTTCAGATCTATATGTTGATGTAAAGTCTTATTTCTGTTTTATGCTCTTTCTGGTAAGTAAAACATGTTTTTTATGCTAAAACCAAAACATTCCCCCCCCCCCCAAAAAAAATGTCAAAGAGGAATATTTGATTAGAGCCTTAAATAGGACATTATTTTGATTAAAACATAACAAAATATGCAAGATTTTCCTCCAAAAGTATTTCAAAGTGAAGTTTTTGATATGAGTTAATAGGTCAGTAATTCAAGACAGTATTTTTGATTCTTTTTTAAAGCCACTAAAATTCTCAGGGACATAAAACTGTTAAAAATAAGTAAAAAAAAAAAAAAAAAACATATACAAAAAATAATTTTTCTTTCAGATCTATATGTTGATGTAAAGTCTTATTTCTGTTTTATGCTCTTTCTGGTAAGTAAAACCATGTTTTTTTATGCTAAAAACCAAAACATCGCCTCCCCCCCAAAAAAAAAATGTCAAAGAGGAATATTTGATTAGAGCCTTAAATAGGACATTATTTTTGATTAAAACATAACAAAATATGCAAGATTTTTCCCCAAAAGTATTTCAAAGTGAAGTTTTTGATATGAGTTAATAGGTCAGTAATTTTTGACTTTATTTTTTATTCTTTCTATTAAAGCCCACTAAAATTCTCAGGGACATAAAACTGTTAAAAATAGGTAAAAAAAATACATTTACAAAAAATAGTTTTTCTTTCAGATCTATATGTTGATATAGAGTTTTTTTTCCCCCCCATTTGTTTTCCATCCATCCATTTTCTACCGCTTATTCTCTTTTGGGGTCACGGGGGGCGCTGGCGCCTATCTCAGCTACAATCGGGCGGAAGGTGGGGTACACCCTGGACAAGTCGCAACCTCCTCACAGGGCCAACACAGATAGACAGACAACACTCACATTCACACACTAGGGACCATTTAGTTTTATGCTCTTTAAATTTTTTACAAGGTTTTTAAGGGGTTTTTTTGTTTGTTTTATGCCATTTTTGTCATAGATTTTTATGGCAAAAACACAAAATATCCAAGATTTTTCACTTAAATCTTTAGATCAACTTTAGATGTACTTGTACGATGTTGTTGTTTCATATTTTTGTATGCTCTTTTTGTTAAATAAAACCATGTTTTCTATGGCAAAAACTAAAAAATAACCCCCCAAAAATGTCAAAGTGGAATATTTTATTATAACCCTAAATAGGACATTATTTTGGATTCAAAAATATGTTTAATTTCACTAAAATTCTCAGGGAACGAAAAGGGTAACACACATAAAAGGTTTAAAAACCCTTCTATTTAAAAAAGATTGTATTTTATTTTTATTTTTTTTCATACAAATGCATGCTAGTTCTAGTTATTAGGCTGTTCTATTTTTTATTTTATTTGTTTTTTTAATACACTGTAGTACTTTGAGGTTGTTTGCTCAATGTAGAGTACTTTTACAAATAAAATGTATTATTATAAAACTGTAAAAAAAATAGGCAAAACCTTTGTTTTATTGTTTTACTTTTATCCCCTTAAATTTTAAGATCAACTTCAGATCTATGTTGATATAGCGGGGTTTTTTCATTTTGTTTATGCCCTTTTAAGTTTTTTATAATGTTTTAAAGTTTTTTTATTTTGTTTTATGCCATTTTTGGCAAACACACAAGATATGCAAGATTTCTCCCCAAAAAATTATTCAAAGTGAAGTATTTGATATGAAGTAATCAGAACCCTTAATAGGTCAATAAGAAGAAATACAGACAAAACTGCTTGCAACTTTTGTTAGGAATGTCGTAGAGACATGAAACAAAAACTTCTTTGTAGGTCTGACTTAGACCTACATTTCATAAAGTGACATCCTTCAGCAAAAATCAACAGGAAGTTAGCAAAAACCCCTTCAAAACAAACGTTTCCTAAATAATGTCATTTTTGCCTCTTTGAGTTGTAATTTGACCCCCTTAAAATGCTTCAAAACTCACCAAACTGGACACACACATCAGGACTGGTGAAAAATTGCCATCTAATGAAAAAAAACAAACCCCAAAACTTTAAATTGCGCTCCAGCGCCCCCTAGGAATAAAACACAGACAAAACTGCTCCTCGCAAGAAAATACAGACAAAACTGCTTGTAACTTCCGGTAGGAATGTCGTAGAGACATGAAAAAAAAACTCTATGTAGGTCTGACTTAGACCTACATTTCCTAAAATGACATCCTTCAGCAAAAATCAACAGAAAGTTGGCAAACACCCATTCAAAACAAAAGTTTCCCAAAAAATGTCATTTTTGCCTCTTTGAGCTGTAATTTGACCCCCTTAAAATGCTTCAAAACTCACCAAACTGGACACACACATCAGGACTGGCAAAAATTGCGATCTAATGAAAAAAGCAAACCCCAAAACTTAAAATTGCGCTCCAGCGCCCCCTAGGAATAAAACACAGACAAAACTGCTCCTCGGAAGAAAACACAGACAACACTGCTTGTAACTTCCGGTAGGAATGTCGTAGAGACATGAAACAAAAACCTCTATGTAGGTCTCACTTAGACCTACATTTCATATATTGACAAGCCCCAGCAAAAATCAACAGGAAGTTTGCAATTCCCCCTTCAAAACAAAAGTTTTGTAAAAACCGGTCATCTTTTTTCAAACATTATCTCCTCTGAGCGCGTTTGTCGTGTCAGCTTCAAACTACTACAGGAGAGAGATTTAACCCTTCTGGTTAAAAGTTGATGAAAGAGTTTTAATTACTGCTATGGATTTGATTTTATCAGCCTTCAAAGAACCGCTGCGCTGAAAACCATTTCAAAGATGGCTGCCGTGCGCAGACACAGTGAGGGAGACATTTTTTTTTTCTTTTTTTTCCGTACCATCTGCTGCTGGTGCGCACGCACCAACATTCGTGAAACCACTATGTAGGTCTCACTTAGACCTACATTTCATTAATTGACATCCTTCAGCAAAAATCAACAAGAAGTTGGCAATGACCCCTTCAAAACAAAAGTTTTGTAAAAACCCATCACCTTTTTTCAAACATTATGTCCTCTGAGTTTGTTGTCTCGGCTTCAAACTCGCACAGGAAAGAGATTGAACCCTTCTGATTAAAAGTTGCGCAAAGAGTTTGTCTAACTGCTCCGGTTTTGATTTTACGAGCCTTCAAAGAACTGCTGTGCTGCTGCCGTCTCAAGATGGCCGCTTAAAAGCAGGAAGTACCAGCGTGACCACACAATGCAGAGAAGGTAGGTAGTGTGCGGGTAAAGATATCTTGACTGGGTGAAAGAAGGAGGCACCAGTTTGACTCCAGGATACAGAGAAGGTAGGTAAAGTGCAGGTAAAGATATGTTGTCTGGGTGATGGCAGGAAGCACCAGCGTGTATGGGTGACAGAAAGAAGCACCAGTGTGACCCCAGGATGCAGGGAAGGTAGGTAATGTGCGGGTAAAGATATGTTGAATGGGTGAAAGAAGGAGGCACCAGTTTGACTCCAGGATACAGAGAAGGTAGGTAATGTGCAGGTAAAGATATGTTGTCTGGGTGATGGCAGGAAGCACCAGCGTGTATGGGTGACAGAAAGAAGCACCAGTGTGACCCCAGGATGCAGGTAATGTGCGGGTAAAGATATGTTGACTGGGTGAAAGAAGGAGGCACCAGTTTGACTCCAGGATACAGAGAAGGTAGGTAATGTGCAGGTAAAGATATGTTGTCTGGGTAATGGCAGGAAGCACCAGCGTGTATGGGTGCCAGAAAGAAGCACCAGTGTGACCCCAGGATGCAGGGAAGGTGGGTAATGTGAAGGGAAGGATATGTTGAATGGGTGAAAGAAGGAGGCACCAGTTTGACTCCAGGATACAAAGAAGGTAGGTAATGTGAAGGTAAAGATATGTTGAATGGGTGAAAGAAGGTTGGCACCAGTGTGACCCCAGGATGCAGTGAAGGTAGGTAATGTGCAGGTAAAGATATGTTGACTGGGTGAAAGAAGGAGGCACCAGTTTGACTCCAGGATACAGAGAAGGTAGGTAATGTGCAGGTAAAGATATGTTGAATGGGTAATGGCAGGAAGCACCAGCGTGTATGGGTGACAGAAAGAAGCACCAGTGTGACCCCAGGATGCAGGGAAGGTAGGTAATGTGCGGGTAAAGATATGTTGACTGGGTGAAAGAAGGAGGCACCAGTTTGACTCCAGGATACAGAGAAGGTAGGTAACGTGCAGGTAAAGATATGTTGTCTGGGTGATGGCAGGAAGCACCAGCGTGTATGGGTGACAGAAAGAAGCAGCAGTGTGACCCCAGGATGCAGGGAAGGTAGGTAATGTGCAGGTAAAGATATGTTGACTGGGTGAAAGAAGGAGGCACCAGTTTGACTCCAGGATACAGAGAAGGTAGGTAATGTGCAGGTAAAGATATGTTGAATGGGTAATGGCAGGAAGCACCAGCGTGTATGGGTGACAGAAAGAAGCACCAGTGTGACCCCAGGATGCAGGGAAGGTAGGTAATGTGCGGGTAAAGATATGTTGACTGGGTGAAAGAAGGAGGCACCAGTTTGACTCCAGGATACAGAGAAGGTAGGTAATGTGCAGGTAAAGATATGTTGTCTGGGTGATGGCAGGAAGCACCAGCGTGTATGGGTGACAGAAAGAAGCACCAGTGTGACCCCAGGATGCAGGGAAGGTAGGTAATGTGCGGGTAAAGATATGTTGAATGGGTGAAAGAAGGAGGCACCAGTTTGACTCCAGGATACAGAGAAGGTAGGTAATGTGCAGGTAAAGATATGTTGTCTGGGTGATGGCAGGAAGCACCAGCGTGTATGGGTGACAAAAAGAAGCAGCAGTGTGACCCCAGGATGCAGGGAAGGTAGGTAATGTGCAGGTAAAGATATGTTGTCTGGGTGATGGCAGGAAGCACCAGCGTGTATGGGTGAAAGAAAGAAGCACCAGTGTGACCCCAGGATGCAGGGAAGGTAGGTAATGTGCGGGTAAAGATATGTTGAATGGGTGAAAGAAGGAGGCACCAGTTTGACTCCAGGATACAGAGAAGGTAGGTAATGTGCAGGTAAAGATATGTTGAATGGGTGAAAGAAGGAGGCACCAGTTTGACTCCAGGATACAGAGAAGGTAGGTAATGTGCAGGTAAAGATATGTTGAATGGGTAAAGGCAGGAAACACCAGCAAAAGTCGGTCCCGTCCATCGCTGCTTGCAGCTTTATTTATGTATTTTTTCGGAATCTTTTTTTAAAAATGTGTCGCCGGCCATTAAAATTGCTCTTTTTCTGGCCACAAATATCCCCCCCCCCCCGGCCGCACCTTGGACATCTCTGAATTAGATGAATAATCCCATAGATTTGGATTGAGATCCTCGGGTTTGACGCAGTACGTGTGTCCCGTGCAGACGTCCAAATGCTGCGAGGAGATGAAGGACTACGTGCAGGCCGGAGTGGAGGAGGACACTCTGGTCAAAGGCATTTCGGAGGAGAAGAACCCCTTCAAGGAGAAAGGCGGCTGCGTCCTTTTCTAGCCTGAACGTGAAGACTACTTCATAGCTCACATTAGCACCCGAGGACCTTCTTCCCGCTCCCCTCAAATGGACTAGAAGGACAAAAGAAAGCAGAAAGAATTGAGCAAACTGTGCGTGTAATCCCAGTTTTTAGCTCCATTT
>NC_084631.1:39816906-39819406 GCF_033978795.1 Nerophis ophidion | reverse complement strand
CGAGCAGGTCCAACATGATACTGTGAAAGTTCAATCCATAGTGGATCCAACACAACAGTGAGAGTCCAGTCCAAAGTGGATCCAACACTGCAGAGAGAGTTCCGTCCACAGTGGAGCCAACAGGAAACCATCCCAAGCGGAGGCGGATCAGCAG
Source organism: Nerophis ophidion (assembly GCF_033978795.1). NCBI lineage: Eukaryota > Metazoa > Chordata > Actinopteri > Syngnathiformes > Syngnathidae > Nerophis > Nerophis ophidion. The sequence continues at coordinate 39,819,252 of NC_084631.1, read as the reverse complement.
CGCAGAGATGACCCAACTGGTACACAGGCGAGCGGTCCATCCTGGGTCCTGACTCAAGACAGCCAGCACGTCATCCATGGCCACCGGACTGGACCCCCTCCAGTGGGACAGAGGAGAAAAAGAAAAGAAACGGCAGATCAACTGGTCTAAAAAGGGAGTCTATTTAAAGGCTAGAGTATACAAATTAGTTTTAAGATGGGACTTAAATGCTTCTACTGAGGTGGCATCTCGAGGGCATTCCAGAGTACTGGAGCCCGAACGGAAAACGCTCTATAGCCCGCAGACTTTTTTTGGGCTCTGGGAATCAGTAATAAGCCGGAGTCCTTTGAACGCAGATTTCTATTCAAAACATGTCATCAAAATTCTAAAATTAATCTTAATCAGGAATTATGACTAATGATGTTCCATAAATTATTTTTTAGATGTTTTCAAAACGATTCGAATTAGCTAATTTTTCTCTTCTTATTTTTGGTTGAATTTTGAATTTTAAAGAGTCGAAATTAAAGATAGACTATGTTTCAAAATGAAATTTTCTGTTTTGTTTTTTTCGTGTTTTCTCCTCTTTTAAAACGTTCAATTAAGTGTTTTTTTTTCATCATTTATTCTCTATAAAAAACCTTCCGTAAAAGGAAAAAAAATTTAGGACGGAATGACAGACAGAAATACCCATTTTTTAAATATATATATAGATTTATTTATTAAAGGTAAATTGAGCAAATTGGAACCACACAGGAGGTCCTTCATACCGACAGCCATCAGACCAGGGGTAGGGAACCTATGGCTCTAGAGCCAGATGTGGCTCTTTTGATGACTGCATCTGGCTCTCGGATGAATCTTAGCTGACATTGCTTAACACGATAATTATGGATATTCCGCTGGAATTCACAGTGCTAAAAATAACGTTCAAAATATAAAACATTCTCATGCATTTAAATCCATCCATCCGTTTCCTACCGCACCTGTTCAAGATGTCGCATTCATGGAAAGAAGTATTTTATGTTAGGGGCGGTATAGCTCGGTTGGTAGAGTGGCCGTGCCAGCAACTTAAGGGGTTGCAGGTTCGATTCCCGCTTCCGCTATCCTAGTCACTGCCGTTGTGTCCTTGGGCAAGACACTTTACCCACCTGCTCCCAGTGCCACCCACACTGGTTTAAATGTAACTTAGATATTGGGTTTCACTATGTAAAGCGCTTTGAGTCACTAGAGAAAAGCGCTATATAAATATAATTCACTTCACTTCATTATGTCACGATGGGGGGGTCGCAGCTTGCTGCGGGGTCGTTCTCCCAGGAAGGCAGACGGACTACTCTGGACATGGCATTTAAGTAAAAACATGACTTAATTTAAACTAAAAAAAGATACAAACAAAAATCGCTCACAGCGGAAGCACAACTTGGGCTAAGGAAGAAAGCTAAAGCATTAACTATGAACATAAATCAAACAAAACTTACTTGGCATGGCATGAAGCACGAAACTATGGCAAGGCATGAAACAAGTCAGCACAGAGCAAGAAAAGATCACATTGATGCCAGGTCAACTGACTGGCAAAGACGAGCTTAAATACTGCCTCTGATTAGTGCTCGGGAAGCAGGTGAGCGGGCGTTTTGTCCACCAGAGACAGGTGGACAAAATGAGTAACCAAGGAAACCAGACAAGGGAGTGGTAAAAAAAACAGGAACTGAAAGAGTCCAAAAGACAAACAGCACATGGCCAAACAAAAACATGATCGACAGACATGACATTTTATTTATTATTGGTTAGCTTCAGAATAACAATGTTATGAAAAAGAATAAGAGACTTTTATACTCTAAAAATGTTGGTCTTACTTTAAAATGCATGCATTTAGTTGTATTGAGTGTTAAAAAATATGATATGGCTCTCACGGAAATACATTTTGAAATATTTGGCTTTCATGGCTCTCTCAGCCAAAAAGGTTCCCGACCCCTGCATCAGACTGCATAATGCATATGTTCCTTGACTGCACTTAAATGTAGAATATATTTATATTATTCATATATTATATACATAATATATGTCAGATATTATTTTTTATTATTATTGTTTATCGTGAGCGAACTGTGGTGCTGGATTTCCCCCAGGGATCAACAAAGTACTTTCGATTCTATTCTATTCTTTACGGTATAATTTAAAAAGCGGAAACTGTTGTGCGCATGTGCGACGGACGCCAAACAACAATGGCGCTGCGGCTAAACTTGCTGGTCAACAAATGTCGCCCGCTGGGAGTCCGCACCTTTGCCGGCAACGTGGTCGTCTAAAACGGCAGAATCCGGGGCGCCGGAGACCTCCAGAGACCATTTGATCTACACGCCAGAGCACTTTGCGTTG
>NC_084631.1:39806924-39811924 GCF_033978795.1 Nerophis ophidion | reverse complement strand
ACCACCAAATTTCACAGTACAAATAACAATGGTATCAATTTACAAGAATTCGGTTGATAAAACACTTAAATTTTACTGTAAAATACAATTTATTAAAAACAATCGTAAACACTAGTGGCCATCAAATTTGAGCAGGGGTAGGGGTGTCCAAAGTGTGGCCCCGGGGACATTGGTGGCACCACACTTTTATTTGATTGGATTTTTTGTCCTCTGGCCTATTCCAAAAATCTAACATTATAAAGAATGACAAAATTATACGAGAAAAAAAAAAAGTGGTATAATACTACACGGTACAAAAAATAAGTCAGTAGATTATACGGTAAAATATTTGTGGAAACTCAGTGGCCAGAATTTTACTGTAAAAATTATATTTTTCTGTTTACAGTAATGCACTGTGAGAAAAGTTTTTTTTACAGGAAAACATTTTTTAGTCAGAATTTTACCGTTAATATAACATTGGTAGCTATTTTCAATTCACAAAGTATTTCAGTGTAAAAACTGTTTATTTTCCTGTAAATTTTCCGCCAAATTTGTGGACACATTTGACCAATTTTCAATTTTCAGCAATTCCTTTTTATAAACACTAATTTTACCGTAGATTCTAGTAATTTGAGGAGGGGTGTCCAAAGTGTGGCCCCGGGGGATTTTTGTGGCACGCCACTTTTATATTATTTTATTTTTGTCCTCTGGCCTATTCCAAAATGAATCACAATAAAATAATATAACAACATAAGTTTATAAGAGAAAAACAATAATATGCAGAATCCTACACTGTAAAACAAGTCACAAAATTTTACAGTAAACTATTAGCGGCAGCTCAGTTGCCGGAATTTTGCGGAAAAAAAATGGAAGCGGAACTGTTTTCCTGTTTATAGTAATAATACAATATAATAAAATAAAAACAACTAAATAAATAAAACTAAATAAAAAATGCCAGTTTAAAAGTTAAAGTTAATTAACCATTAAAATAACAATGTTATAAATTTTTAATTTACAGTATTTGGGTGTAAAAATCTTACGGGAAAATGAGTTTTATTGTAAATTCATCACCGAATTTCACAGTAAAATTAACAATGTTATCAATTTACAATCATTCGGTTTAAAAAAACTAACTGTAAAATGCATTTTTTTTTTAAATCTTTAAAAATTTGTTTTAAAAACACAAATTTTACCGTAAATTCTAGTTGTTTGAGCAGGGGTGTCCAAAGTGTGGCCCCGGGGATTTTTGTGGCACACCACTTTCATTTTATTCCAAAAATAAAACATTAAGTAGAATGACAAAATTATATGAGAAAATAAGCAGTATAATAATACACAGTAATAAAAAAAAAACAAGTCAGTAGATTATACAGTAAAATATTTGTGGAAACTCAGTGGCCAGAATCTTACTGTAAAAATAATATTTTTCTGTTTAACGTAATGCACTGTGATTGTATTTTTAGTTTTTACAGGAAAAAAAACCTTACGGAATTTTTCCCATTTTGGGTAAAATAGTAGCCATTTTCAATTCATCCCAAGTACTTCAGTGTAAAAACTGTTCATTTTACTGTAAATTTTCCACCAAATTTATCGACACATTTGACCAATTTACAACATACAGCATTTTGTTTTCAAAAACACAAATTTTACCGTAAATTCTAGTTGTTTGAGCAGGTGTGTCCAAAGTGTGGCCCCGGGGGACATTGGTGGCACGCAACTGCTTTTATTTTTCCTTACTTTCTCCAAAATAAAACACAATAAAAACATATAACAACATACGATTATAAGAGAAAAACAATAATATGCAGCAAAGTACACTGTAAAACAGGTCACTAGCATTTACAGTAAACTATTAGTGGCAGCTCAGTTGCCGAAATTTTGCCATAAAAATAGAAGCGGGACTGTTTTCCTGTTTACGGTAATGCACTGTAAAAAAATAATACAATACAAAAAAAAAAAAGTCAGATTTTATGGGGAAAAACTGCTAGCTTAGTCGCAATAAATTAACTGTTAAAATAACAATGTTACCCATTTTCCATTTACAGTATTTGGGTGTAAAAACCTTACGGTAAAATGAGTTTTACTGTAAATTTACCACCAAATTCCATCCATCCAGTTTCTACCGCTTATTCCCTTTGGGGTCGCTGGTGCCTATCTCAGCTACAATCGGGCGGAAGGCGGCGTACACCCTGGACAAGTCGCTACCTCATCGCAGTTACCACCAAATTTCACAGTAAAAATAACTAGGGTATCAATTTACAGTAATCCATCCATCCATTTTCTACCGCTTATTCCCTTTTGGGGTCGCGGGGGTCGCTGGTGCCTATCTCAGCTACAATCGGGCGGAAGGCAGGGCACACCCTGGACAAGTCGCCACCTCATCGCAGTTACCACCAAATTTCACAGTAAAAATAACTAGGGTATCAATTTACAGTAATCCATCCATCCATTTTCTACCGCTTATTCCCTTTTGGGGTCGCGGGGGGCGCTGGCGCCTATCTCAGCTACAATCGGGCGGAAGGCAGGGCACACCCTGGACAAGTCGCCACCTCACCGCAGCAATTTACAGTAATTCCCTTTAAAAAAAACACTTACATTTGACTGTAAAATGCAATTTATTAAAAAAATCTTTAAATTATTATTTTCTTAAAAACACTAATTTTACCATACATTCCGGTTGTTTTAGCAGGGGTGTCCAAAGTGTGGCCCCGGGGATTTTTGTGGCGCACCACTTTCATTTTATTGCAAAAATAAAACATGTAGAATGACAAAATTATAAAAGAAAAAAAGTAATATAATATTCATCCATTATTTTTTCTTGTAAAAAAACTGTAAAAATACTTTTTTTTTTCACAGTGCATTACGTCAAACAGAAACATATTTTTAAAGTAAAATTCTGACCACTGAAGTTCCGTATAATCTACTATTATTTTATTTTATCTATTTTTTTTCTTTACTGTGTAGATGTATAATACTACACAGTAAAAAAAAATAAGACCGTAAATTATATGGTAAAATATTTGTAGAAACTCAGTGATCAGAATCTTACTGTAAAAATACTATTTTTCTGTTTGACATAATGCACTGCGAAAAAAATATTTTTACAGTTTTTTACGGGAAAAAAATGTCAGAATTTTACCGTTAAAATAACACTGGTAGCCATTTTCAATTCACACCAAGTATTCAGTGTAAAAAAAAAATTCATTTTACTGTAAATTTTCCGCCAAATTTATTGACACATTTTGACCAATTTTCAATATACAGCAATTCCTTTTAAAACACTAATTTTACCATACATTCCGGTTGTTTTAGCAGGGGTGTCCAAAGTGTGGCCCCGGGGATTTTTGTGGCGCACCACTTTCATTTGATTCCAAAAATAAAACATGTAGAAAAAAAATTATAAAAGAAAAAAAGTAATATAATATTCATCCATTTTTTTCTTGTAAAAAAACTGTAAAAATAATTATTTTTTTTTCACAGTGCATTACGTCAAACAGAAAAATATTATTTTTACAGTAAGATTCTGACCACTGAAGTTCCACAAATATTTTACCGTATAATCTACTCTTATTTTATTTTTATTTTTACTGTGTAGATGTATAATAAAACAGTAAAAAAAAAACAAGACAGTAGATTATATGGTAAAAATTTTGAGGAAACAAAGTGATCAGAATCTTACTGTAAAAATACTATTTTTCTGTTGGACATAATGCACTGTGAAAAAAATATTTTTACGAGAACAGTCAGAATTTTACCGTTAAAATAACATTGGTAGCCATTTTCAATTCACACCAAGTATTCAGTGTAAAAAATGTTTGTTTTACTGTAAATTTTCTGCCAAATTTATTGACACATTTTGACCAATTTTCAATATACAGGAATTCCTTTTAAAAACACAAATTTTACCATACATTCCGGTTGTTTTAGCAGGGGTGTCCAAAGTGTGGCCCCGGGGGATTTTTGTGGCACACCACTTTCATTTGATTCCAAAAATAAAACATGTCGAAAAAAAATTATAAAAGAAAAAAAGTACTATAATATTCATCCATTATTTTTTCTTTTAAAAAAAACATGTAAAAATACTTTTTTTTTCACAGTGCATTACGTCAAACAGAAAAAATATTATTTTTACAGTAAGATTCTGAACACTGAAGTTCCACAAATATTTTACTGTATAATCTACTCTTATTTTATTTTTATTTTTTACTGTGTAGATGTATAATAAAACAGTAAAAAAAATAAGACAGTAGATTATACGGTAAAAAATTTGTGGAAACTCAGTGATCAGAATCTTACTGTAAAAATTATATTTTTCTGTTTGACATAATGCACCGTAAAAAAAATATTTTTACAGTTTTTCACGGGAAAAAAATGTCAGAATTTTAGCGTTAAAATAACATTGGTAGCCATTTTCAATTGACACCAAGTATTCAGTGTAAAAAATGTTCGTTTTACTGTAAATTTTCTGCCAAATTTTAGACACATTTTGACCAATTTTCAATATACAGCAATTCCTTTTAAAAACACTAATTTTACCATACATTCCGGTTGTTTTAGCAGGGGTGTCCAAAGTGTGGCCCCGGGGATTTTTGTGGCACACCACTTTCATTTGATTCCAAAAATAAAACATGTCAAAAAAAAAATTATAAAAGAAAAAAAGTAATATAATATTCATCCATTATTTTTTCTTGTAAAAAAAAATGTAAAAATACTTCTTTTTTTTTCACAGTGCATTACGTCAAACAGAAAAATATTATTTTTACAGTAAGATTCTGACCACTGAAGTTCCACAATATTTTAATCTACTATTTTTTTTTTTTTTTTTACTGCGTAGATGTATAATAACACAGTAAAAAAAAATAAGACAGTAGATTTTATGGTAAAATATTTGTGGAAACTCAGTGATCAGAATCTTACTGTAAAAATACAATTTTTGTGTTTGACATAATGTACTGTGAAAAAAATATTTTTACAGTTTTTTTACGAGAATTTTACCGTTAAAATAACATTGGTAGCCATTT
>NC_084631.1:39769424-39799424 GCF_033978795.1 Nerophis ophidion | reverse complement strand
GAAAAAACAGTATGGTTTTTATGGTAAAAAACAGCAGTATTTTTGGCATAATTTTACTGTAAAATTTACATTTTTTAATGTAAATGAAAAATACAGTAAAATTTTGACACCTGAGCTGCCAGTCAGTTTTTTTAACCGTCCCCCCACCCCGATTTATTACTGTAAATGCCAAAACAGCACCACCGTTTATTACTGTTAAAAAAAAAAAAGTTAAAAAGTTGCCAGAGTTTTACTATAAAATTCACATTTGTTCTTTTACTGTAAATTTAAAAAATCAACTGCAATTTTACAGTAAAATTGACACCTGAGCTGCCAGTTTTTTTTAATCGTTTTTTTTCTTGAAATATTACTGTAAATGCCAAAACAGCATCACCCTTTATTACATTAAAATAAGTAAAAAATGTTTCATTTAGAGAAAAATGCTGAAGAAAATACAGTAAATTTCACAATTTGACCATGAAATCTATTGCTATTTTTACATTGCACAATTTGATGGATAACTTGCTTTGAAATCATTATTATTAGTATTTATTTATATTTAAAAATGGTTTCAATGTTTGGGAATATTATTACACAATTTTCCATGTATTTTATTTGTAGATTTTTTTAGACCTAAAATGGAAAAAAACATATGGTACGTTGCGATAATTTCAGCTCAAAATGTAGTGTATATTACTGTGAATGGAATTTGTAGCTGAGATAGGCTCCAGCGCCCCCTGTCACCCCGAAGGGAATAAGCTGTAGAAAATGGATGGATGAAAAAACAGTATGGTTTTTAATGGTAAAAAACAGCAGTATTTTTGGCATAATTTTACTGTAAAATTTACATTTTTTAATGTAAATGAAAAATACAGTAAAATTTTGACACCTGAGCTGCCAGTTTGTTTTTTTTAACCGTCCCCCCATTCCCGGTTTATTACTGTAAATGCCAAAACAGCGCCACCGTTTATTACTGTTAAAAAAAATAAAAGTTAAGAAGCTGCCAGAATTTTACTATAAAATTCACATTTGTTCTTTTACTGTAAATTAAAAAAATAAACTGCAATTTTACAGTAAAATTGACACCTGAGCTGCCAGTTTTTTTTAATCATTTTTTCCTTGAAATATTACTGTAAATGCCAAAACAGCATCACCCTTTATTACATTAAAATAAGTAAAAAATTGTTTCATTTAGACAAAAATGCTGTAAAAACCACAGTAAATTTCACAATTTGACCATGAAATCTATTGCTATTTTTACATTGCACAATTTGATGGATGACTTGCTTTGAAATCATTATTATTAGTATTTATTTATATTTAAAAATGGTTTCAATGTTTGGGAATATTATTACACAATCTTCCATGTATTTTATTTGTAGATTTTTTTAGACCTAAAATGGAAAAAAAAAATATGGTAAGTTGCAATAATTTCAGCGCGAAATGTAGTGTATATTACTGTAAATTGAAAAACAGTACTGCCGTTATTATGGTAAAAAACGGCAGTATTGTTTGCATAATTTTACTGTAAAATTAAAAAAAAAAAAAATTATGTAAATAAAAAAATGCAATTTTACAGTAAAATTTTGACACCTGAGCTGCCAGTTTGTTTTTTTTTAACCCGGTTTGTTACTGTAAATGCCAAAACAGGATCACTGTTTATTACGGTAAAAAAAAAAAAAGTTAAACAGTTCTTAGAATTTTATTGTAAAATTTACATTTGTTCTCTTGCTGTAAATTCAAAAATAAACTGCAATTTTACAGTAAAATGTTGACATCTGACCTGCCAAATTGTTTGTTTTTTATGGATGTATTACTGTAAATGCCAAAACGGCACCAGTTTATTACAGTAAAAAAAGTACTGTTTTTTACTTAAGAGGCAGCTCTGATGCCAAAATTTTACTGTAATTTTATTTTTTTTACTGTAAAAAAAAATACCGCAATTTTACACTAACATTTTGGCAACTGAGCTGCCAGTTTTTTTATTGTTTTTTTTTTTTTTTTTTTTTTTACCACATTAGTGTACATTTTTCATATTATTTCCCAAAATTTCTTGGGCTGCTTGTAAGAGTAAAACAAATCCCCAGAGTCAAACAACTTGCACTGAGCCTAGTCTATAAAATCCGCTACACCTCCTTGATACCGAAGTACATGTCGAACTACTTCCTTAACGTAATTGACCGCCATAACCACAACACCAGGGGGAGCTCCACAAACCACGTTAAACCCGGATTCCGATCTAACAAAGGTCTTAACTTATTCTCTTTCTATGCCACATCAATTTGGAATGCACTCCCAACAGGTATAAAAGTAAGTGCATCTCTATATTCCTTCAAAATCGCTCTAAAACAACACCTCCAGGCAACTTCAACACTTTACTAATACCCTCCTCCATTCACATCCCATCTCCTAGCATTATAAACAACCTAATGTAAATAATCAAATGTACGTCTAATGTATATACTTGTTCTTATGCTATCTAAACTCACTATGTTCTCTGCTGGCTGTACATATCTTACTAAATAAGACCTATACTGTTTCTCTGTTGATGCAATTGTTGATGACTGAAGTTCTGATATCAACCAAAGCTCCTCATCCCACCATCCGGATTGTAAATAATGTAAATAATACAATGTATATACTATGATGATTAACTTGTGTAATGACTGTATTATGCTGATAGTATATATATGGGGCGGCATAGCTCGGTTGGTAGAGCGGCCGTGCCAGCAACTTGAGGGTTGCAGGTTCGATTCCCGCTTCCGCCATCCTAGTCACTGCCGTTGTGTCCTTGGGCAAGACACTTTACCCACCTGCTCCCAGTGCCACCCACACTGGTTTGAATGTAACTTAGATATTGGGTTTCACTATGTAAATCGCTTTGAGTCACTAGAGAAAATCCATCCCATCCATCTTCTTCCGCTTATCCGAGGTCGGGTCGCGGGGGCAGCAGCCTAAGCAGGGAAGCTCAGACTTCCCTCTCCCCAGCCACTTCGTCTAGCTCTTCCCGGGGGATCCCGAGGCGTTCCCAAGCCAGCCGGGAGACATAGTCTTCCCAACGTGTCCTGGGTCTTCCCCGTGGCCTCCTACCGGTTGGACGTGCCCTAAACACCTCCCTAGGGAGGCGTTCGGGTGGCATCCTGACCAGATGCCCGAACCACCTCATCTGGCTCCTCTCCATGTGAAGGAGCAGCGGCTTTACTTTGAGTTCCTCCCGGATGGCAGAGCTTCTCACCCTATCTCTAAGGGAGAGCCTCAAACTCATTTGGGCCGCTTGTACCCGTGATCTTATCCTTTCGGTCATGACCCAAAGCTCATGACCATAGGTGAGGATGGGAACGTAGATCGACCGGTAAATTGAGAGCTTTGCCTTCCGGCTCAGCTCCTTCTTCACCACAACAGATCGATACAGCGTCTGCATTACTGAAGACGCCGCACCGATCCGCCTGTCGATCTCACCATCCACTCTTCCCTCACTCGTGAACAAGACTCCTAGGTACTTGAACTCCTCCACTTGGGGCAGGGTCTCCTCCCCAACCCGGAGATGGCATTCCACCCTTTTCCAGGCGAGAACCATGGACTCGGATTTGGAGGTGCTGATTCTAATTCCGGCCGCTTCACACTCGGCTGCGAACCGATCCAGTGAGAGCTGAAGATCCCGGCCAGATGAAGCCACCAGGACCACATCATCTGCAAAAAGCAGAGACCTAATCCTGCGGTCACCAAACCGGAAACCCTCAACGCCTTGACTGCGCCTAGAAATTCTGTCCATAAAAGTTATGAACAGAATCGGTGACAAAGGACAGCCTTGGCGGAGTCCAACCCTCACTGGAAACGTGTCCGACTTACTGCCAGCAACTAGAGAAAAGCGCTATATAAATATAAATCACTTCACTTATTTGTACCATGAATTGATTAACGTGGACCCCGACTTAAACAAGTTGATAAACTTATCGGGGTGTTACCATTTAGTGGTCAATTGTACGGAATATGTACTGTACTGTGCAATCTACTAATAAAAGTATCAATCAATCAATGAAATTCGAAGATAATTATTATTTGCCCCCCCCCCAAAAAAATAAAGTTTATGAGTTCGAACATCAAATATGTTGTCTTTGTAGCATATTCAACTGAATATGGGTTGAAAATGATTTTTGTATTCCATTTATATTTACATCTAACACAATTTCCCGACTCATATGGAAACGGGGTTTGTATGAGCGGAAACTCCGCCCCCCGGTGGACTGGCTATAAATAGCAGGGGGTCATGTGACAATAACAGTCTCATGGCGCTAATAAATGTTGTTGACATGCTTGACAATCAGGAGTTTCATGCGTTAGTCGTTAGGTGACAGGATGAGGGCTCCTCCTCCCAGTTCCTTCCTGATGCTATGTGACATCCTGAGGTGTGGCAGCAACATGGGAGGCGAGAGGCAGGAATTGTTTTGCACACTTTGCCCTCATTTAGGACTGAAAGGCTACATTTTCCAACATGCTCGTGTGATGTCGACTTTTAAAACACGTCTCTTCTGGATAGATAAACATCAAAGGGCATCACTGGGCTCTTTGACGCCCCCTGGTGGCCCCGTCAACACATTGCCTGATTAAGTATTTACACGCTCCTATTTCAATGACATTAATTTAGATTAAAATGACAGAGTTTGGAAGGAGTCGTTATTAGGACATGAATTAAACGTGCCTGTGGTGTTAATAATCCAGGAGGTGTCCAAGAAGTTTCCCTCAAGGGCCACTTTGAAGGATGCGGGGGGGCCACTCTGAGACTACTCAATTCATAATAGTATCCACCATGAATTGATAACGTGGACCCCGACTTAAATAAGTTGAAAAATGCAATCGGGTGTTACTAGTGATATCGGATGGAAGGCGATGTACACCCTGGACAAGTCGCCACCTCATCGCAGAGAGACAGACAACATTCACACTCACATTCACACACTAGGGACCATTTAGTGTTGCCAATCAACCTATCCCCAGGTGCATGTCTTTAGAGGTGGGAGGGGCCTATCCCCAGGTGCATATCTTTGGAGGTGGGAGGGGCCTATCTCCAGGTGCATGTCTTTGGAGGTGGGAGGGGCCTATCCCCAGGTGACTGTCTTTGGATATGGGAGGGGCCTATCCCCAGGTGTGTGTCTTTGGAGGTGGGAGGGGCCTATTCCCAGGTTTATGTTTTTAGAGGTGGGAGGGGCCTATCCCCAGGTGCATGTTTTTGGAGGCAGTGGGGCCTATCCCAGGTGAATGTCTTTGGAAGTGGGGCCTATCCCCAGGTGCATGTTTTTGGAGGCAAGAGGGGCCTATCGCAGGTGAATATCTTTGGATGTGGGAGGGGCCTATCCCCAGGTGACTGTCTTTGGAGGTGGGAGGGGCCTATTCCCAGGTGTATGTTTTTAGAGGTGGGAGGGGCCTATCCCCAGGTGCATGTTTTTGGAGGCAGTGGGGCCTATCCCAGGTGAATGTCTTTGGAAGTGGGAGGGGCCTATCCCCAGGTGCATGTTTTTGGAGGCAAGGGGGGCCTATCCCAGGTGAATATCTTTGGAAGTAAGAGGGGCCTATCCCCAGGTGAATGTCTTTGGAGGTGGGAGGGGCCTATCCCCAGGTGTGTGTCTTTGGAGGTGGGAGGGGCCTATCCCCAGGTGTGTGTCTTTGGAAGTGGGAGGGGCCTATCCCCAGGTGTGTGTCTTTGGAGGTGGGAGGGGCCTATCCCCAGGTGTGTGTCTTTGGAGGTGGGAGGGGCCTATCCCCAGGTGTGTGTCTTTGGAGGTGGGAGGGGCCTATCCCCAGGTGTGTGTCTTTGGAAGTGGGAGGGGCCTATCCCCAGGCGCATGCCTTTGGAGGTGGGAGGGGCCTATCCCCAGGCGCATGTTTTTAGAGGTGGGAGGGGCCTATCCCCAGGTGCATGTCTTTGGAGGTGGGAGGAGCCTAACCCCAGGTGCATGTCTTTGGAGGTGGGAGGGGCCTATCCCCAGGTGCATGTCTTTGGAGGTGGGAGGGGCCTATCCCCAGGCGCATGTTTTTAGAGGCGGGAGGGGCCTATCCCCAGGTGCATGTCTTTGGAGGCGGGAGGGGCCTATCCCCAGGTGCATGTCTTTGGAGGTGGGAGGGGCCTATCCCCAGGTGCATGATTTTGGAGGTGGGAGGGGCCTATCCCAGGTGAATGTCTTTGGAGGTGGGAGGAGCCTATCCCCAGGTGCATGTCTTTAGAGGTGGGAGGGGCCTATCCCCAGGTGCATGTTTTTAGAGGTGGGAGGGGCCTATCCCCAGGTGCATGTTTTTGGAGGTGGGAGGGGCCTATCCCAGGTGCATGTCTTTGGAGGTGGGAGGGGTCTATCCCCAGGTGCATGTTTTTAGAGGTGGGAGGGGCCTATCTCCAGGTGAATGTCTTTGGAGGTGGGAGGAGCCTATCCCCAGGTGCATGAATTTAGAGGTGGGAGGGGCCTATCCCCAAGTGCATGTCTTTGGAGGTGGGAGGGGCCTATCCCCAGGTGCATGGCTTTGGAGGTGGGAGGGGCCTATCCCAGGTGAATGTCTTTGGAGGTGGGAGGGGCCTATCACAGGTGAATGTCTTTGGAGGTGGGAGGGGCCTATCCCCAGGTGCATGTCTTTGGAGGCGGGATGAAGCCGGAGTACCCGGAGGGAACCCACACAGTCACGGAGAGAACATGCAATCTCCACACAGAAAGATCCCAAGCCCGGGATTGAACTCAGGACAACTCAGGACCTTCATAATGTGAGGCAGACACACTAACCCCTGTCCCTCCGTGCTGCCTGATTTAACACATTATTATGCCTAATTTATCTCCAGAGAGAGCATGAGGAGGTTGAGGTGGGTGGGGTTCGGGGGGCGGGGTTTTGCACTCCCCACAGGACTTCCCGAGGTACACGGTCCAATGCCTTCTCCAAGTCCACAAAGCACATGTAGACCAGTAGAGCAAACTCCCATGCATTTAGACCAGGGGTCACCAACGCGGTGCCCGTAAGGACCAGATGAGTCGCCCGCTGGCCTGTTCTAAAAATAGCTCAAATAGCAGCACTTACCAGTGAGCTGCCTCTATTTTTTAAATTGTATTTATTTACTAGCAAGCTGGTCTCGCTTTGCTCGACATTTTTAATTCTAAGAGAGACAAAACTCAAATAGAATTTGAAAATCCAAGAAAATATTTTAAAGACTTGGTCTTCACTTGTTTAAATAATTTCATTTATTTTATTACTTTGCTTCTTATAACTTCCAGAAAGACAATTTCAGAGAAAAAATACAACTTTAAAAATGATTTTAGGATTTTTAAACACCTTTTAAATTCCTTCCTCTTCTTTCCTTACAATTTAAATCAATGTTCAAGTATCTTTTTTTTTTTGTATTATTGTAAAGAATAATAAATACATTTTAATTTAATTCTTCATTTTAGCTTCTGTTTTTTGACGAAGAATATTTGTGAAATATTTATTCAAACGTATTATGATTAAAATTCAATAAAATTATTCTGGTCAATCTCGAAAAGCTGTAGAATCAAATATAAATATTTAGAATTTATTGTAAAATTTTTGTTCTGGAAAATCTAGAAGAAATAATGATTTGTCTTTGTTAGAAATATAGCTTGGTCCAATTTGTTATATATTCTAACAAAGTGCAGATTGGATTTTAACCTATTTAAAATTAGTCATCAAAATTCGAAAATTAATCTTAATCAGGAAAAATTACCAATGATGTTTCATAAATTATTTTTCAAATTTTTTCATAAAGATTCGAATTAGCTAGTTTTTCTCTTCTTTTTTTTCGGTTAAATTTTGAATTTTAAAGAGTCGAAATTGAAGATAAACTAATAATTTTTTTGTCATGTTTTCTCCTCTTTTGAACCGTTCAATTAAGTGTTTTTTTCCATCATTTATTCCCTACAAAAAACCTTCCGTAAAAGGAAAAAAAATGTACGACGGAATGACGGACAGAAATACCCATTTTATATATATATATATATATATATATATATATATATATATATATATATATATATATATATATATTTATATATTTTTATTAATTTATTAAAGGTAAATTGAGCTAATTGGCTATTTCTGGCAATTTATTTAAGTGTGTATCAAACTGGTAGCCCTTCGCATTAATCAGTACCCAAGAAGTAGATTGTGGAGAGACGGAGCCGACGAGCTGACCAAAGACGGCGTCCAGAAGGCGGAGCATGCAGCGGAGCGGAGAGGCGGGGCACGCTTGGAGCGACGCTTCGGCAATCCGAGTCAGGTGCGTAGATTACACACCTGCTCTCAACCCCTGCATCTTCTCCTGCAGCATAAAAAGGGGAGAAGGAGGAACAATCGGGGCAGAAGTAGGAGAACCTCAAGAGCGACAATGACTGAGAGCGAGTCGACGAGAGCGAGGAGCGAGCAGGATCGGAGCAGCTGAAAAGCGATGCGAGCAAAAGACAAAACTGTTATTGAAAAATAAAAGCGAGTCAAACCTGCTCAGCGATGTCATTCCTCAATATTCTATTAAACCCACACAATGGCGGCAGGAAGCCGTTCACATAGCTCTTGGTTTCAAAAAGGTTGGTGACCCCCGGTCTAGACTAACTTTATCAATCCCCAAGTGAAATTGTTTTGGTTGTCAGCTCCCATTTATGGGCGGATTTGGGCGTCCTCTACAACCTGTCGTCATGTCCGCTTTTCCCTTCAAAACAAAAGTTTTGTAAATACACTCACCTTTGCCTCTTTGAGCTGTAATTTGACCCCCTTAACATGCTTCAAAACTCACCAAACTGGACACACACATCAGGACTGGCGAAAATTGCGATTTAATCAAAAAACCTAACCCCAAAACTCAAAATTGCGCTCTAGCGCCCCCTAGGAATAAAACACAGACACAACTGCTCTTAGGAAGAAAACACAGACAAAACTGCCTGTAACTTCCAGTGGGAATGAAACAAAAACCTCTATGTAGGTCTCACTTAGACCTACATTTAATACATTGACAAGCCCCAGCAAAAATCAACAGGAAGTTTGCAATTCCCCCTTCAAAAACAAAGTTTTGTAAAAACCGGTCATCTTTTTTCAAACATTATCTCCTCTGAGCGCGTTTGTCGTGTCGGCTTCAAACTACTACAGGAGAGAGATTTAACCCTTCTGGTTAAAAGTTGATGAAAGAGTTTTAATTACTGCTATGGTTTTGATTTTATCAGCCTTCAAAGACCGCTGCGCTGAAAACCATTTCAAAGATGGCTGCCATGCGCAGACACAGTGAGGGAGACATTCCCCACCCCCGAAAATCTACCGGGACAACCATTCTCTGAATTTCTCCCGATTTCCACTCGGAAAACAATATCGGCGGCGTGCCTTAAAGGTACTGCTATTAGCGTCCTCTACAACCTGTTGTCATGTCCGCTTTTCCCTTCAAAACAAAAGTTTTGTAAATACACTCACCTTTGCCTCTTTGAGCTGTAATTTGACCCCCTTAACATGCTTCAAAACTCACCAAACTGGACACACACATCAGGACTGGCAAAAATTGCGATTTAATCAAAAAACCTAACCCCAAAACTCAAAATTGCGCTCTAGCGCCCCCTAGGAATAAAACACAGACACTACTGCTCTTAGGAAGAAAACACAGACAAAACTGCCTGTAACTTCCAGTGGGAATGAAACAAAAACATCTATGCAGGTCTCACTTAGACCTACATTTCATACATTGACAAGCCCCAGCAAAAATCAACAGGAAGTTTGCAATTCCCCCTTCAAAAACAAAGTTTTGTAAAAACCGGTCATCTTTTTTCAAACATTATCTCCTCTGAGCGCGTTTGTCGTGTCGGCTTCAAACTACTACAGGAGAGAGATTTAACCCTTCTGGTTAAAAGTTGATGAAAGAGTTTTAATCAATCAATCAATCAATCAATGTTTATTTATATAGCCCCAAATCACAAATGTCTCAAAGGACTGCACAAATCATTACGACTACAACATCCTCGGAAGAACCCACAAAAGGGCAAGGAAAACTCACACCCAGTGGGCAGGGAGAATTCACATTCAGTGGGACGCCAGCGACAATGCTGACTATGAGAAACCTTGGAGAGGACCTCAGATGTGGGCAACCCCCCCCCTCTAGGAGACCGAAAGCAATGGATGTCGAGCGGGTCCAACATGATACTGTGAAAGTTCAATCCATAGTGGCTCCAAGACAGCAGCGAGAGTCCCGTCCACAGGAAACCATCTGAAGCGGATCAGCAGCGTAGAGATGTCCCCAACCGATACAGGCGAGCGGTCCATCCTGGGTCCCGACGAGCGGTCCATCCTGGGTCTCGACTCTGGACAGTCAGTACTTCATCCATGGTCATCGGACCGGACCCCCTCCACAAGGGAGGGGGGGACATAGGAGAAAGAAAAGAAGCGGCAGATCAACTGGTCTAAAAAGGAGGTCTATTTAAAGGCTAGAGTATACAAATGAGTTTTAAGATGAGACTTAAATGCTTCTACTGAGGTAGCATCTCGAACTGTTACCGGGAGGGCATTCCAGAGTACTGGAGCCCGAACGGAAAACGCTCTATAGCCCGCAGACTTTTTTTGAGCTCTAGGAATCACTAATAAGCCGGAGTCTTTTGAACGCAGATTTCTTGCCGGGACATACGGTACAATACAATCGGCAAGATAGGCTGGAGCTAGACCGTGTAGTATTTTATACGTAAGTAATAAAACCTTAAAGTCACATCTTAAGTGCACAGGAAGCCAGTGCAGGTGAGCCTGTATAGGTATATATGTATGTATATATGTATATAAAGGTATATACAGTATAGGTATATATGTATGTATATATGTATATAAAGGTATATACAGTATAGGTATATATGTATGTATATATGTATATAAAGGTATATACAGTATAGGTATATATGTATGTATATAAAGGTATATACAGTACAGGCGTAATATGATCAAACTTTCTTGTTCTTGTCAAAAGTCTAGCAGCCGCATTTTGTACCAACTGTAATCTTTTAATGCTAGACATGGGGAGACCCGAAAATAATACGTTACAGTAATCGAGACGAGACGTAACAAACGCATGGATAATGATCTCGGCGTCTTTAGTGGACAAAATGGAGCGAATTTTAGCGATATTACGGAGATGAAAGAAGGCCGTTTTAGTAACGCTTTTAATGTGTGACTCAAAGGAGAGAGTTGGGTCGAAGATAATACCCAGATTTTTTACAGAGTCACCTTGTTTTATTATTTGGTTGTCAAATGTTAAAGTTGTATTATTAAATAGAGGTCGGTGTCTAGCAGGACCGATAATCAGCATTTCCGTTTTTTTGGCATTAAGTTGCAAAAAGTTAGCGGACATCCATTGTTTAATTTCATTAAGACACGCTTCCAACTGACTACAGTCCGGCATGTTGGTCAGCTTTAGGGGCATGTAGAGTTGGGTGTCATCAGCATAACAGTGAAAGCTGATACCGTATTTGCGTATGACGTCACCTAGCGGCAGCATGTAGATGCTGAAGAGTACAGGGCCAAGGACAATTACTGCTATGGTTTTGATTTTATCAGCCTTCAAAGACCGCTGCGCTGAAAACCATTTCAAAGATGGCTGCCATGCGCAGACACAGTGAGGGAGACATTCCCCACCCCCGAAAATCTACCGGGACAACCATTCTCTGAATTTCTCCCGATTTCCACTCGGAAAACAATATCGGCGGCGTGCCTTAAAGGTACTGCTATTAGCGTCCTCTACAACCTGTTGTCATGTCCGCTTTTCCCTTCAAAACAAAAGTTTTGTAAATACACTCACCTTTGCCTCTTTGAGCTGTAATTTGACCCCCTTAACATGCTTCAAAACTCACCAAACTGGACACACACATCAGGACTGGCGAAAATTGCGATTTAATCAAAAAACCTAACCCCAAAACTCAAAATTGCGCTCTAGCGCCCCCTAGGAATAAAACACAGACACAACTGCTCTTAGGAAGAAAACACAGACAAAACTGCCTGTAACTTCCAGTGGGAATGAAACAAAAACCTCTATGTAGGTCTCACTTAGACCTACATTTCATACATTGACAAGCCCCAGCAAAAATCAACAGGAAGTTTGCAATTCCCCCTTCAAAAACAAAGTTTTGTAAAAACCGGTCATCTTTTTTCAAACATTATCTCCTCTGAGCGCGTTTGTCGTGTCGGCTTCAAACTACTACAGGAGAGAGATTTAACCCTTCTGGTTAAAAGTTGATGAAAGAGTTTTAATTACTGCTATGGTTTTGATTTTATCAGCCTTCAAAGACCGCTGCGCTGAAAACCATTTCAAAGATGGCTGCCATGCGCAGACCCAGTGAGGGAGACATTCCCCACCCCCGAAAATCAACCGGGACAACCATTCTCTGAATTTCTCCCGATTTCCACTCGGAAAACAATATCGGCGGCGTGCCTTAAAGGTACTGCTATTAGCGTCCTCTACAACCTGTCGTCATGTCCGCTTTCCCGCCATACAATCAGCGTGCCGGCCCACTCACGTAATATATGCGGATTCTACACACTCAGACAAGTGAATGCAAGGCATACCGCCATACAGGTCACACTGAGAGTGGCCGTGTAAACAACTTTAACACTGTTACAAATATGCACCACACTGTGAACCCACACCAAACAAGAATGACAAACACATTTCGCTTTTGTTATGGGAGTGTTTATTTTGTCCCAAGAATGTGGAACAGCCAATAAAAAAGGGACGGCGAAGTGGGAGAGTGGCCGTGCGCAACCCGAGGGTCCCTGGTTCAATCCCCACCTAGTACCAACCTCGTCACGTCCGTTGTGTCATTGAGCAAGACACTTCACCCTTGCTCCTGATGGGTGCTGGTTGGCGCCTTGCATGGCAGCTCCCTCCATCAGTGTGTGAATGTGTGTGTGAATGGGTGAGTACCTTGAAGGTAGAAAAGCGCTATACGAGTACAACCCATTTATCATTTATTTAAAAAAAGGAGACTCTAGGTTGCACTTTTGACACTTTTACAGGAAATGACTTGGCTACAGACAAAGAATCCAATAAGACGCAATAAAACATGTAAAATGTACGTTATGGTACCAACATCGGCGTATCAATATTGTGCAATGAACAAAAATGTGCAATTGTTCAAGAGATGGACTAGAAACATCTTTGGGAAAAGTCCAATCCTCCTGCTACTTAGTAGTCTGCGAGGATGCAGGAGAAACCACTCAGGTGCTGACTCAGCACCGATGACTGTCCCGGCTGTGGCTGGGAAATGTTTTTTATTCCATATAAACAAGCACTACTTGGACGGAGAGCAAAGAATGAGGCTCCTCCCACATGGAGTGTTTGTTGGAGTGGATGTTGATATTTACCGTAGTGGATTACTCCGACTCCGGCTAGCGTTGGCGGACGGTTCATTAGATGGTTTGCAAAACACACTCCAGCCATAACAGAGTAGAAACAGCAGGTCAAAATTGCCGCCGGGGCGCTAATTAATTTAAAACCTCTTCTCACTCCGGCGTTTACCAAAGGCATGCGGTACATTTAGGCCTGCGCTTATAAATTTGAGTGTGATGTAAGGATACCATCATGAAAAGCACATTTAATTAAAAAAAAAATGTTATTATGGTCTTACCGTAATCTATAGTGGATCTAACATAATAGTGAGAGTCCAGTCCATAGTGGATCTAACATAATAGTGAGAGTCCAGTCCATTGTGGATCCAACATAATAGTGAGAGTCCAGTCCATAGTGGATCTAACATAATAGTGAGAGTCCAGTCCATAGTGGATTTAACATAATAGTGAGAGTCCAGTCCATAGTGGATCTAACATAATAGTGAGAGTCCAGTCCATAGTGGATCTAACATGATAGTGAGAGTCCAGTCCATAGTGGATCCAAGATAATAGTGAGAGTCCAGTCCATAGTGGATCTAACATAATAGTGAGAGTCCAGTCCAAAGTGGATCTATTATGTTATGTGAGAGTCCAGTCCATAACATAATGATAGTGGTAGATCCACTATGGAACGGACTCTGACACTATTATGTTAGATCCACTATGGACTGGACTCTCACTATTATGTTAGATCCACTATGGACTGGATTCTCACTATTATGTTAGATCCACTATGAACTGGACTCTCAATATTATGTTAGATCCACTATGGACTGGATTCTCACTATTATGTTAGATCCACTATGGACTGGACTCTCACTATTATGTTATATTTATTATTTATTTATTCACTCTTCTGTCACATACAACAAGGAAATGGGATAAAACTACTACGGTGTGAAAAGAGGTCGGCTGAAATAAGCTCTGCTTCTTTCTACTCCTTTTGGAATCCACCGGGACAACCATTCTCTGAATTTCTCCCGATTTCCACTCGGACAACAATATCGCCGGCGTGCCTTAAAGGTACTGCTATTAGCGTCCTCTACAACCTGTCGTCATGTCCGCTTTTCCGCCATACAATCAGCGTGCCGGCCCAGTCATGTAATATATGCGGATTCTACACACACACACACAAGTGAATGCAAGACATACTTGGTCAACCGCCATACAGGTCACACTGAGAGTGGCCGTGTAAACAACTTTAACACTGTTACAAATATGCACCACACTGTGAACCCACACCAAACAAGAATGACAAACACATTTCTGGAGAACATCCGCACTGTAACACAACAGAACAAACACCCAGAATCCCTTGCAGCACTAACTCTACAATATACACCCCCTGCTACCAACAAAACTGGATTTCTCATGTCACCATAAAGTTATATAAGCCTGGCTTGTTCAATATTCAATGCTAAACCTATTAAAAGGCCCGGGGCTTTGTTCAGTTTAGAATTTTGGCCCACTCTGTGTTTGAGTTCGAGACCCCTGTGCTGTGTGCTCGACACGGGGCGAAGCAGCGGGGTGGGGGCGGCACACTTCCTCTCGTTCACAGCACAATCCTCACCCCGATCACAAACACTCGTTAAACACACACTTCAGCATTTTAATATTCATTTGACATTTTAATCATCCGCTATCCAATTAGTGAGAGCAACTAATCAACGAAGACGCTGTGACAACTTGATATCATGACAGCGATGGCATATTGTCTGATTAGAGGAAGAGATATCACCTCTGTCATTGTTGCCACGGTAACCCCCTGAGCATCGTGTACTATTATCCTGCATGTTGACAGTACTGACTTGGGCAATAGTTACTTAAGTGTAAGATAGAGATGTCCGATATTGGGTTTTTTTGCCGATACTTAATTTAAAGCAGCAGAACATTGTGATATCTCCCGTATCCTGTCTCATCGCCTTATCTTAACGCCTTTCTGCGTTCTGAGGTCCGAGAGCCAGCTCCAGCTCGTGGTGCCCAAGACCAGACTTAAAACCAGGAGTTATATAGTACAATGTATCAAAAACGATACTATACTTTGTCCGAAAAGTATCGGTTCCTCATTATTATTATTTTTTTTTACAGGCATGACATTGCAGGTTTTTACGAGCAGAGGAGCACGTTCGGCAGTGCACACACACAGAGTACTTCCAAGCAGACACAGGGTGTGGACAGAAAAGGGAGAACGGACGCATTTTTTGTGTAAAAAGTTAAGATAAAGGTGAAGTTCTAACACTAAAACATCGTAAGGAAGAGCTGCTTTAAGACATGACTCAGAAGCTACATCGAAATCACTACTCCTTGTCTTCATGGCGGCAAATAGAGTTTCGTACATGTATCATTATCACTGGAGGACGAGGAATAGCTCAACATGCTTCATTACACACCGTAGGAGGATACAATAGCTAACCGGCATCACAATGTAAACAAACGCCATGGGTGGATCGACGCCTGACATCCACTGTAATGATACCAAGTACAAGAGCGTATGTAGTTGATACTACTATGATTACATCGATATTTTTTAGCATCACAAAATATTTTTTCTTTAAAATTCATGTTTATTTATGAAGTCAGGAAATATGTCCCTGGACACATGAGGACTTTGAATATGACCAATGTATGATCCTGTAACTACTTGGTATCGTCGGATCGATACCTAAGTGTGTGGTATCATCCAAAACTAGTGTAAAGTATCAAAGAAGAGAAGAATAAGTGATTATTACATTTTAACAGAAGTGTAGATAGAACATGTTGGAACAGAAAATAAGCAGATATTAACAGTAAATGAACAAGTGGATTAATAATAAATTTTTTACAGTTTGTCCCTCCTAATGTTGACAAAATAAAAGAATAATAAATGACACAATATAGAAGCTGGCACACACGGCTGTGAGAAAGGAGGGGGAGAGAATCCTCTATCTGTGTCAGTGTCAACAAAGTTGGACCGTCAGAAATGGAAATATAGGACAAAAATGGTAAATTTAGCAACAACATTTTATAGTTGCCCAATTACTTAATAACTTATTAGTTTTCTGTCTGCTGTTTTTATCTTTATCTTTTTTTTTTAAAGGCATTTGTTTTTCATAAGAGATATTTTAGTAATATATCTTAAAAGAAAATTATTGCAACATGCATTTTCTTGCTTTTGGATCATTCCAGAATTTACCGGGTTTTTACTTCTATACGTTTCGACGTCTTTTTGAGGCACATAAAAGTTAAAACAATTTTTTTTCTTGAAAATCAACTTTTACCTTGAAAATCACTTTTTCCTTGAAAATCAACTTTTACCCTGAAAAATATTTTTCTTTTCCCTTGAAAATCAACTTTTACCTTGAACATAGTTTTTATCTTGAAAATCAACTTTTACCTTGACATTTTTTTCCCTTGAAAATCAACTTTTATCTTGAATTTTTTTTTCCTTGAAAATCAACTTTTACCTTGAAAATCTTTTTTTTCTTGAAAATCAACTTTTACCTTGAAAATCCTTTTTTTCTTGAAAATCAATTTTTACCTTAACATTTTTTCCCCTTGAAAATGAACTTTTACCCTGGAAATCATTTTTTTCCTTGAAATTTTTTTCCCCCTTGAAAATCAACTTTTACCTTGAACATAGTTTTTATCTTGAAAACCAACTTTTACCTTGAATTTTTTCCCCTTGAAAATCAACTTTCGTCTTGAAATTTTTTTTCCTTGAAAATCAAATTTTACCTTGAAAATCACCTTTCCTTGAAAATCAACTTTTACCCTGAAAAACTTTTTTTTTTTTCCTTGAAAATCAACTTTTACCTTGAACATAGTTTTTATCTTGAAAACCAACTTTTACCTTGAAAATTTTCCCCTTGAAAATCAACTTTTGTCTTGAATTTTTTTTCCCTTGAAAATCAAATTTTACCTTGAAAATCATTTTTTTCCTTGAAAATCAACTTTTACCTTGAAAATCACCTTTCCTTGAAAATCAACTTTTACCCTGAAAAACTTTTTTTTTTAATTTTTTTTCCCTTGAAAATCAACTTTTACCTTGAACATAGTTTTTTTCTTGAAAACCAACTTTTACCTTGAAATTTTGTTTCCCTTGAAAATCAACTTTTTTCTTGAAATTGTTTTTCCTTGATAATCAACTTTTACCTTGAAAATCATTTTTTTCCCTTGAAAATCAACTTTTACCTTGAAAATCACCTTTCCTTGAAAATCAACTTTTACCCTGAAAAACTTTTTTTTTTTAATTTTTTTTTCCTTGAAAATCAACTTTTACCTTGAACATAGTTTTTATCTTGGAAACCAACTTTTACCTTGAAATTTTGTTTCCCTTGAAAATCAACTTTTTTCTTGAAATTTTTTTTCCTTGAAAATCAATTTTTACCATGAAAATCATTTTTTTCCTTGAAAATCAACTTTTACCTTGAAAATCACTTTTTCCTTGAAAATCAACTTTTACCTTGAACATAGTTTTTATCTTGAAAACCAACTTTTACCTTGACATTTTTTCCCCTTGAAAATCAACTTTTGTCTTGAAATTTTTTTTCCTTGAAAATCAACTTTTTCCTTGAAAATCATTTTTTTCCTTGAAAATCAACTTTTACCTTGAAAATCAACTTTTACCTTGAATTTTTTTTCCCTGAAAATCAACTTTTACCTTGAAACATTTTTTTTCTTGAAAATCAACTTTTACTTTGACATTTCTTTTTCCTTGAAAATCAACTTTTACCTCGAAATTTTTTATTTTCCTTGAAAATCAACTTTTACCTTGAAAATCATTTTTTCCCTTGAAAATCACATTTTGCATATCCATCCATCCATTTTCTACCACTTTTCCCTTTGGGTCGTGGGGGGGGGCCTCACTGGAGCTATCTCAGCTGCATTCTGGCGGTAGGCAGGGTACACCCTGGACAAGTCGCCACCTCATCGCAGACATTTTACATATTTTGTCAAAATTTTTGTTGGTGGGTCATGGCACCATGCGTGCCGGCCAACTCGCGTGAACAACGGGCCAGTGGTGGGCAGGAACAAGCTGCATGTAGCTAAGCTACGCCGCTTAACTACATTTTCCAAGTAGCTTGGCGTTAGCTCAGCTACTCTTTTAATCGGCAACTTTTCCTGTAGCCTAGCTACTTTTAGACACATGTAGCGAGGTAGCTTACATCGAAGCTACAGGCTACCGAGAGAAAATGGTACCGGGTAACATTGTTGTTCCAAGCATGATGTCATTCACAACAACAAGCTGCAAGGAGCTAAGCTACGCCGCTTAACTACATTTTCCAGTAGCTTGGCGTTAGCTTAGCTACTTTTTTAACGCAACTTTTACTGTAGCTTAGCTACTTTTAGACCCATTTAGCGATTTAGCTTACATCAAAGCTACACGCTACAATGAAAGCAAATGGACTTTGAATGGTAGGTAGGGAAATTAATAAAATTATAGAGGTGGGCCAAAGAAAAGGCAAACTAAGCGCATATTTCACGACCAAGTAGACCTATTTGCCCGAAGTGATGGATATTTATTTGAACACTTCAGGCTACCTCAGCAGTCCCCCCTTTCTTAAAAAAATACATACAGTATGGGTAGGGTGTGCTCACCTAAATGACAGATAGTTAATAGTCATTTGTATACTCAGTTACATAAATATTGATATTATACATGTGGGACTATAAATAGAAATGTTGTGAACTGTAGCTTTGATGTAGCTAGCTACTTCGGCCATGTAGCTTGCTACAATTCTCCGGTAATAGCATTCCCTGTAGCTTAGCTACATTTAATCAAAAGTAACTTGTTGCCTAACTTACTGCATTTTCCAAGTAGTTTGGCGTTAGCCTAGCTACTTTTAAAACGAGCAACTTTTCCTGTAGCAAGGCTACTTTTAGGCCCATGTAGCAAGGTAGCTTACATCAAAGCTAAAGGCTACAAAGAGATAATGAACTTTGAATTGTAGGTTGGGAAATGAATAACATTATAGAGGTGGGCCAAAGAAAAGGCAAACTAAGTGCATATTTCACGACCATGTAGACCTATTTGCCCGAAGTGACGGATATTTATTTGAATGCTTTAGGTTACCTCAGCAGTCCCCCCTTTCTTAAAATTACGTTTTGACATGAAGTATTTCTCCCGCGGGATAATACGTGTTTCTCTTCTGTAATGTTTGTGTTTTCTCCGTGTGTTTGATGTTTGGCTTTTCCGCTGGAATTGTGCCCTTATATGGGAAATTAAGGGCGTTTACCTATGCAAATTACAGAATTAAGGGTGTTTACATATGCATATTGGGGAAATAAGGGCGTGTTTATATGCAAATTATGATCGATACGCACGTGCTAACCATTTGGCATTCAGTAACTTAAGAACAGCAGCTGGGAACAATTTGGCCGTTTAAGAACACGTCATGAATTTCAATAAATTCCTCTTAGGAAATCACTTCGGAAGAAAGATAGGATTAAAAGTTAGGAACCTACTGCTGAATGGGGCCCAGTGACCCCCAAAGACTTGGGCTGATCCAACACAAGCCCAAGGTTTCCTGGCTGCTTTGACCAGATGCATCCAGAGCACCAAGGGTGGAAAATGTCTTCATGGCAGAACGAGACACTCGCCTGGTTTTGTGCGTCGTTATAGCAGAGAATCAAAAGAAAACAGGCACAGTTTCCCCCTCATTGATGGGAGCAGTAATGAGGGCTTGTGGACTATTGGCAGCAAATGTGACTAATCTAAATGGGGGTGTGCCAGCAGCCACAGCTAATGAGATAATGGCCTAGCGTGAGCTGCATGCTTTGCCGCAGAAGCAGGAAGGACTTCAGTAGCAGAAGGTTGAAAATAGACTTTGTCAGGTTTGGCATTTTTGGAACAGTTGATTTGTGACCAAAACCAGTTAATTTGGTACTTTTATACAGTAGTGGTCAAAAGTGTACATACACTTGTAAAGAACATTATGTCATGGCTGTCTTGAGTTTTCAATTTTTTCTATAACTCTTATTTTTTCGGGTCACACAAACACCACTTGGACAAAGAGAAGACCTTCTGGAGGAAAGTTCTGTGGTCGGATGAAACAAAAATGTTGCTGTTTGGCCACAATACCCAGGAATATGTTTGGAGGAGAAAAGGTGAGGCCTTTAATCCCAGGAACACCATGTCTACTGTCAAGCATGGTGGTGGTAGTATTATGCTCTTGGCCTGTTTTGCTGCCGATGGAACTGGTGCTTTACAGAGAGTAAATGGAACAAATTTTCCAAATTGTTCAGGACAAGCTAAAATTATCAGCCCGGAGGTTGGGTCTTGGGCGCGGTCGGGTGTTCCAACAGGACAATGACCCCAAACACACCTCAAAAGTGGTAAAGGAATGGCTAAATTAAGACAAGAATGAAGGTTTTAGCATGGCCTTTCCAAAGTCCTGACTTAAACGTGTGGACAATGCTGAAGAAACAAGTCAAACCAACACTTTTAGCCGAACTGCACCAATTTTGTGGTCAAAAATTCAAGACTTGTAGAAATGATTGGAAACTCAAAACAGCCATGACATGATGTTCTTTACAAGTGTATGTAAACTTTTGACCAGGACTGTAGGTATTATTCACGTAAAACCAAACCGGACTAAGGCTGGACGATTCCAACAAGTGATAATCATGATTATTAGGGACAATGGGACAGAGGACCCTATTTTATTTCTAAGGTTTTATTATTATTATTCTTTATTATTATTATTCCGCACCTTCGCGCTGTAATTTGACCCATCTAACAAGCTTCAAAACTCACCAAATTTTACACAGACATCAGTATGGCAAACCTTGCCATCTAATATAAAAAACAAACCCCAAAACTCAAAATTGCGCTCTAGCGCACCCTAGGAAAAAACACAGACAAAATTGCTTGTAACTTCCGTTAGGAATGTCGTAGAGACATCAAATAAAAATCTCTATGTAGGTCTGACCTAGACCTAGATTTCATTCTTTGACATCCTTCAGCAAAAATCAACAGGAAGTTGGCAAAAACCCATTAAAAAAAAAGTTTCCTAAAAAATGTAATTTTTGCCTCTTTGAGCTGTAATTTGACCCCCTTAAAATGCTTCAAAACTCACCAAACTGGACACACACATCAGGACTGGTGAAAATTGCGATCTAATAAAAAAAACAAACAAAAAAAAAAACAAACTCAAAATTGCGCTCTAGCGCCCCCTAGGAATAAAATACAGAGAAAACTGCTCTTGGGAAGAAAACACAGACAAAACTGCATGTAACTTCCTTTAAAAATGTCGTAGAGACATGAAACAAAAACTTCTATGTAGGTCTGACCTAGACCTAGATTTCATTCTTTGACATCCTTCAGCAAAAATCAACAGGAAGTTGGCAAAAACCCCTTAAAAAAAGTTTCCTAAAAAATGTCATTTTTGCCTCGTTGAGCTGTAATTTGACCCCTTTAAAATGCTTCAAAACTCACTGAACTGGACACACACATCCGGACAGGTGAAAATTGCGATCTAATATAAAAAAAAAAAAAAAAAAAAAAAACTCAAAATTGCGCTCTAGCGCCCCCTAGGAATGAAACACAGCCAAAATTGCTCTTGGGAAGAAAACACAGACAAAACTGCGTGTAACTTCCGTTAGGAATGTCGTAGAGACATGAAATAAAAACCTCTATGTAGGTCTGACTTAGACCTAGAATTCCTACATTGACATCCTTCAGCAAAAATCAACAAAAGGTTGGCAAAAAACCCTTCAAAACAAAAGTTTCCTAAAAAAATGTCATTTTTGCTTCTGAGCTGTAATTTGACCCCCTTAAAATGCTTCAAAACTCACTAAACTGGACACACACATCAGGACTAGTGAAAATTGCGATCTAATAAATTTTTTTTTTTAAAAACTCAAAATTGCGCTCTAGCGCCCCCTAGGAATAAAACACAGCCAAAATTGCTCTTAGGAAGAAAACACAGACAAAACTGCGTGTAACTTCCGTTGGGAATGTCGTAGAGACATGAAACAAAAACCTCTATGTAGGTCTGACCTAGACCTAGATTTCATACATTGACATCCTCCAGCAAAAATCAACAGGAAGTTGGCAAAAACCCCTTCAAAACAAAAGTTTCCTAAAAAAATTTAATTTTTGCCTCTTTGAGCTGTAATTTGACTCCCTTAAAATGCTTCAAAACTCACCAAACTGGACACACACATCAGGACTGGTGAAAATTGCGATCTAATAAAAAACAAAACAAAACAAAAAAAAAAAACTCAAAATTGCGCTCTAGTGTCCCCTAGGAATAAAACATAGCCAAAATTGCTCTTGGGAAGAAAACACAGACAAAACCACGTGTAACTTCCGCTAGGAATGTCGTAGAGACATGAAACAAAAGCCTCTATGTAGGTCTGACCTAGACCTAGATTTCATACATTGACATCCTTCAGCAAAAATCAACAGGAAGTTGGCAAAAACCCCTTCGAAACAAAAGTTTCCTAAAAAAATTTCATTTTTGCCTCTTTGAGCTGTAATTTGACCGCCTTAAAATGCTTCAAAACTCACTAAACTGGACACACACATCAGGACTGGTGAAAATTGCGATCTAATAATTTTTTTTTTTTTTAACTCAAAATTGCGCTCTAGGGCCCCCTAGGAATAAAACAGACAAAACTGCTCTTAGGAAGACAACACAGACCAAACTGCTTGTAACTTCAGGTAGGAATGTCGTAGAGACATGAAACAAAAGCCTCTATGTAGGTCTGACCTAGACCTAAATTTAATTCTTTGACATCCTTCAGCAAAAATCAACAGGAAGTTGGCAAAAAACCCTTCAAAACAAAAGTTTCTTAAAAAATGTCATTTTTGCCTCTTTGAGCTGTAATTTGACCCCCTTAAAATGCTTCAAAACTCACCAAACTGGACACACACATCAGGACTGGTGAAAATTGCGATCTAATAAAACAACAACAAAAAAAACCCAAAAGTCAAAATTGCGCTCTAGCGCCCCAGACGAATAAAAGACAGACAAAACTGCTCTTGGGAAGAAAACACAGACAACACTGCGTGTAACTTCCGTTAGGAATGTCGTAGAGACATGAAACAAAAACTTCTATGTAGGTCTGACCTAGACCTAGATTTCATTCATTGACATCCTTCAGCAAAAATCAACAGGAAGTTGGCAAAAACCCCTTCAAAACGAAGTTTCCTAAAAAAGGTAATTTTTGCCTCTTTGAGCTGTAATTTGACCCCCTTAAAATGCTTCAAAACTCACTAAACTGGACACACACATCAGGACTGGTGAAAATTGCGATCTAATAAAAAAATAAAAAAACTCAAAATTGCGCTCTAGGGCCCCCTTGGAATAAAACAGACAAAACTGCTCTTGGGAAGACAACACAGACAAAACTGCTTGTAACTTCAGGTAGGAATTTCGTAGAGACATGAAACTAAAACCTCTATGTAGGTCTCACTTAGACCTACATTTCAGTCATTGACATCCTTCAGCAAAAATCCACAGGAAGTTAGCAATTACCCCTTCAAAAGAAAAGTTTTGTAAAAATCTGTCACCTTTTTTCATACATTATCTCCTCTGCGCGCGTTTGTTGTGTCGGCTTCAAACTACCACAGGAGAGAGATTGAACCCTTCTGATTAAAAGTTGACGAAAGAGTTTTTCTATACTGCTCCGGTTTTTATTTTACGAGCCTTTAAAGAACTGCTGCGCTGCAGCCATCTCAAAGCAGGAAGCACCAGCGTGACCACACCATGCAGAGAAGGTAGGTAGTGTGCAGGTAAAGATAGGTTGACTGGGTGAAAGAAGGAGGCACCAGGTTGACTTCAGGATACAAAGAAGGTAGGTAATGTGCTGGTAAAGATATTTTGTCTGGGTGATAGCAGGAAGCACCAGCGTGTATGGGTGACAGAAAGAAACACAACAACACAACAGATGACATGTGTTGTGTGCGTATGATTGTTTGTACATTGATGTTACATGGAAGATGTTGTTCACAACAACACAACAGATGACATGTGTTGTGTGTGTGTGATTGTTTGTACATTGATGTTACATGGAAGATGTTGTTCACAACAACACAACAGATGACATGTGTTGTGTGCGTATGATTGTTTGTACATTGATGTTACATGGAAGATGTTGTTCACAACAACACAACAGATGACATGTGTTGTGTGTGTGTGATTGTTTGTACATTGATGTTACATGGAAGATGTCGTTCACAACAACACAACAGATGACATGTGTTGTTGTGTGTGTATGACTGTTTATACATTGATGCTACACGGATGATGTCGTTCACAACAACACAACAGATGACGTGTGTGTATGACTGTACATTGATGTTACATGGATGATGTCGTTCACAACAACACAACAGGTTAAATATGTTGTGTGTGTATGATTGTTTGTACATTGATGCTACATGGATGATGTCGTTGACAACAACATAACAGATGAGATGTGTTGTGTGTCTATGATTGTTTGTACATTGATGCTACATGGATGATGTTCACAACAACACAAAAGGTGAGATGTGTTGTGTGTGTCTATGATTGTTTGTACATTGATCTTACATGGATGATGTCGTTCACAACAACACAACAGATGACGTGTGTGTCTTTGATTGTTTGTATATTGATGTCACATGGATGATGTCGTTCACAACAACACAACAGGTGAGATGTGTTGTGTATGATTGTCTGTACATTGATGTTACATGGATGATGTCGTTCACAACACAACAGATGACATGTGTGTGTATGACTGTTTGTACATTGATGTTACATGGATGATGTCATTCACAACAACACAACAGGTGAAATGTGTTGTGTGTGTGTATGATTGTTTGTACATTGATGTTACATGGATGATGTTGTTCACAACAACACAACAGATGACATGTGTTGTTGTGTGTGTATGATTGTTTGTACATTGATGCTACATGGATGATGTCGTTCACAACAACACAACAGGTGAGATGTGTTGTGTATGATTGTCTGTAGATTGATGTTACATGGATGATGTCGTTCACAACAACACAACAGGTGAGATGTGTTGTGTGTGTATGATTGTCTGTACATTGATGTTACATGGAAGATGTCGTTCACAACAACACAACAGATGAGATGTGTTGTGTGTGTATGATTGTTTGTACATTGATGCTACATGGATGATGTCGTTCACAACAACACAACAGATGACATGTGTTGTGTGTGTCTATGATTGTTTGTATATTGATGCTACACGGATGATGTCGTTCACAACAACACAACAGATGAAATGTGTTGTGTGTGTGTGATTGTTTGTACATTGATGCTACATGGATAATGTCGTTCACAACAACACAACAGGTGACATGTGTTGTGTGTGTATGATTGTCTGTACATTGATGTTACATGGATGATGTCGTTCACAACAACACAACAGATGACATGTGTTGTGTGTGTCTACGATTGTTTGTACATTGAAGTTACATGGATGATGTCGTTCACAACAACACAACAGATGACATGTGTTGTGTGTGTCTACGATTGTTTGTACATTGAAGTTACATGGATGATGTCGTTCACAACAACACAACAAATGACATGTGTTGTGTGTGTGATTGTTTGTGCATTGATGTTACATGGAAGATGTCGTTCACAACAACACAACAGATGACATGTGTTGTTGTGTGTGTATGATTGTTTGTACATTGATACTACATGGATTATGTCGTTCACAACAACACAACAGGTGAGATGTGTTGTGTGTGTCTGTGATTGTTTGTACATTGATGCTACATGGATGATGTCGTTCACAACAACACAACAGGTGAGATGTGTTGTGTGTGTATGATTGTTTGTACATTGATGCTACATGGATGATGTCGTTCACAACAACACAACAGATGACATGTGTTGTTGTGTGTGTATGATTGTTTGTACATTGATGCTACATGGATGATGTCGTTCACAACAACACAACAGATGAAACGTGTTGTCTGTGTGTGATTGTTTGTACATTGATGTTACATGGAAGATGTCGTTCACAACAACACAACAGATGACATGTGTTGTTGTGTGTGTATGACTGTTTGTACATTGATGCTACACGGATGATGTCGTTCACAACAACACAACAGATGACATGTGTGTGTATGACTGTTTGTACATTGATGTTACATGGATGATGTCGTTCACAACAACACAAAAGGTGAGATGTGTTGTGTGTGTCTATGATTGTTTGTACATTGATGCTACATGGATGATGTTCACAACAACACAAAAGGTGAGATGTGTTGTGTGTGTCTATGATTGTTTGTACATTGATGCTACACGGATGATGTCGTTCACAACAACACAACAGATGACATGTGTGTGTCTATGATTGTTTGTATATTGATGTCACATGGATGATGTCGTTCACAACAACACAACAGGTGAGATGTGTTGTGTGTGTATGATTGTCTGTACATTGATGTTACATGGATGATCTCGTTCACAACAACACAACAGATGACATGTGTGTGTCTATGATTGTTTGTATATTGATGTCACATGGATGATGTCGTTCACAACAAGACAACAGGTGAAATGTGTTGTGTGTGTGTATGATTGTTTGTACATTGATGTATATGGATGATGTCGTTCACAACAACACAACAGATGACATGTGTTGTGTGTGTGTATGATTGTTTGTACATTGATGCTACATGGATGATGTCGTTCACAACAACACCAAAGATGAAATGTGTTGTGTGTGTGATTGTTTGAACATTGATGTTACATGGAAGATGTCGTTCACAACAACACAACAGATGACATGTGTTGTGTGTGTATGATTGTTTGTACATTGATGCTACATGGATAATGTCGTTCACAACAACACAACAGATGACATGTGTTGTGTGTGTGATTGTTTGTGCATTGATGTTACATGGAAGATGTCGTTCACAACAACACAACAGATTAGATGTGTTGTGTGTGTATGATTGTTTGTACATTGATGCTACATGGATGATGTCGTTCACAACAACACAACAGATGAAATGTGTTGTGTGTGTCTGATTGTTTGTACATTGATGTTACATGGATGATGTCGTTCACAACAACACAACAGATGACATGTGTGTGTCTATGATTGTTTGTATATTGATGTCACATGGATGATGTCGTTCACAACAACACAACAGGTGAAATGTGTTGTGTGTGTGTATGATTGTTTGTACATTGATGCTACATGGATGATGTCGTTCACAACAACACAACAGGTGAGATGTGTTGTGTGTGTCTATGATTGTTTGTATATTGATGTTACATGGAAGATGTCGTTCACAACAACACAACAGATGACATGTGTTGTGTGTGTCTGTGATTGTTTGTACATTGATGTTACATGGAAGATGTCGTTCACAACAACACAACATATGAGATGTGTTGTGTGTGTCTACGATTGTTTGTACATTGAAGTTACATGGATGATGTCGTTCACAACAACACAACAAATGACATGTGTTGTGTGTGTATGATTGTTTGTACATTGATGCTACATGGATGATGTCGTTCACAACAACACAACAGGTGAGATGTGTTGTGTGTGTCTATGATTGTTTGTATATTGATGTTACATGGAAGATGTCGTTCACAACAACACAACAGATGACATGTGTTGTGTGTGTCTGTGATTGTTTGTACATTGATGTTACATGGAAGATGTCGTTCACAACAACACAACATATGAGATGTGTTGTGTGTGTCTACGATTGTTTGTACATTGAAGTTACATGGATGATGTCGTTCACAACAACACAACAAATGACATGTGTTGTGTGTGTATGATTGTTTGTACATTGATGCTACATGGATGATGTCGTTCACAACAACACAACAGATGACATGTGTTGTGTGTGTCTGTGATTGTTTGTACATTGATGCTACATGGATGATGTCGTTCACAACAACACAAGTAGATGTGTTGTGTTGTGGATTTACTTTCATTCATATGCACACTCGTACGTTTTACTGTCACAAGTTAAAGTTTTTGCGTTCACATTACACGTCCCATTTATCTTTTTTGTATATTTTTATGATTGTGAGAAGCCAAAATCGAAATTGGGATTAGAATTCGATGAATTGTCTAGCCCTAAAAACTACCACGTTGCGATACCTTTATTGCCAATGAGAGTAACCACCAGCTCACACACTTGGCAGGTAAACAAGCTCAAAAAGGTTCATTTTGTTTTCTTATTCATATACATTTTTAAAATGTTCTCGTAATCAGATCGTATTTTCGGTATATTAGATGGAATCTTCACCTACTGTCATCTGCAGTCTTCTTCAGCAGGGTCACCTGACCACTGTGACGTGTTGCCTAGCAGCTGTTCTTATTGGCGTGGCCAAGCAGGCAGACCTGTCAAGTCATTCAAAACAAGGAAAAAAAGAATATTAGAAAGAATGCGAAAAAGAAACAACTGGAAGCCTAAAACAAAAATCTGAACAGGAAATCTTAAAATCAGCCATATCAGATCAGTGCAAAATAAAACAACCACATCGTAGACCGCGACAACGGCAAAATCATGGGCACAGAAAGTAACAAATACAAACGAACTAATGAAGTGGCTCAACGAAACCATACCTGGGACTACCTCCTCCATACAAATGCTACTAATTAGCATTAGCAAGTTTACATTTTAACATCTCCAAATGTAATGACCAAAATGACAACTAAAATGTTAAATTACAATAAAACTCCTTATGTGTAGTAAGTACACTACCCACAGCAGGGGTCACCAGGTCGCCCGTAAGGACCAGATGAGTCGCCCGCTGGCCTGTTCTAAAAATAGCTCAAATAGCAGCACTTACCAGTGAGCTGCCTCTATTTTTTTATTTTATTTATTTACTAGCAAGCTGGTCTCGCTTTGCTCGGCATTTTTAATTCTAAGAGAGACAAAACTCAAATAGAATTTGAAAATCCAAGAAAATATTTTAAAGACTTGGTCTTCACTTGTTTAAATAAATTCATGTTTTTTTTTACTTTGCTTCTTATAACTTTCAGAAAGACAATTTTAGAGAAAAAATACAACCTTAAAAATGATTTTAGGATTTTTAAACACATATACCTTTTTACTTCTTTCCTCTTCTTTCCTAACAATTTAAATCAATGTTCAAGTATTTTTTTTTTATTTATTATTGTAAAGAATAATAAATACATTTTAATTAAATTCTTCATTTTAGATTCAGTTTTTTCGACCAATAATATTTGTGAAATATTTCTTCAAAATTATTATTAAAAAAAAAAAAAAAATTCTGGCAAATCTAGAAAATCTGTCGAATCAAATTCAAATCTTATTTCTAAGTATTTTGAATTTCTTTTAAAATTTTTGTTCTGGAAAATCTAGAAGAAATATTGATTTGTCTTTGTCAGAAATAAAACTTGGTCCAATTTGTTATATATTGTAACAAAATGCAGATTGGATTTTAACCTATTTAAAACATGTCATCAAAATTCTAAAAATAATCTTAATCAGGAAAAATTACTAATGATGTTCCATAAATTATTTTTTTAATTTTTTCAAAAAGATTCAAATAAGATAGTTTTTCTCTTCTTTTCGGTTGTATTTTGTATTTTAAAGAGTCGAAATTGAAGATAAACTATGTTTCAAAATTTCATTTTCATTTTCTTCGTGTTTTCTCCTCTTTTAAACCATTCAAT
>NC_084631.1:39761924-39764424 GCF_033978795.1 Nerophis ophidion | reverse complement strand
AAAGCAGTGTGGGTGGCACTGGGAGCAGGTGGGTAAAGTGTCTTGCCCAAGGACACAACGGCAGTGACTAGGATGGCGGAAGCGGGAATCGAACCTGCAACCCTCAAGTTGCTGGCACGGCCGCTCTACCAACCGAGCTAAACCGCCCCTACATATCTAAAATAAAACAGTTTTCCAAACTGGACTTTCAATCCAATTAGAAGGTAATAAAGGAAGATCTCCATCGAGACGGAGAGACTTTTAAAACTGAAAAAAGATAAGGAAGACTTCTATAAACAAGTTATCGATGCTTTTGATCAGAAGGAGCTGCGCATGGACTTCATTTATAAGTAAAGGTAAGACCATGATAACGTTTTTTTTTTTAATTAAATGTGCTTTTCATGATGGTATCCTTACACCACACTCAAATTTATAAGCGCAGGCCTAAATTTACCGCATGCCTTTGGTAAGTGCCGGAGTGAGACAAAGTTTTAAAATAATTATCGCCCTGGCAGCAATTCTAGGAAATACGGTAGTGAAGTGAAGTGAAGTGAATTATATTTATATAGCGCTTTTCTCAAGTGACTCAAAGTGCTTTTACATAGTGAAACTCAATATCTAAGTTACATTTAAAGCAGTGTGGGTGGCACTGGGAGCAGGTGGGTAAAGTGTCTTGCCCAAGGACACAACGGCAGTGACTAGGATGGCGGAGGCGGGAATTGAACTTGCAACCCTCAAGTTGCTGGCACGGCCGCTCTACCAACCGAGCCAGTTTTCTAAACTGGACTTTCAATCCAATTAGAAGGTAATAAAGGAAGATCTCCATCGAGACGGAGAGACTTTTAAAACTGAAAAAAGATAAGGAAGACTTCTATAAACAAGTTATCGATGCTTTTGATCAGAAGGAGCTGCGCATGGACTTCATTTATAAGTAAAGGTAAGACCATGATAACGTTTTTTTTTTAATTAAATGTGCTTTTCATGATGGTATCCTTACACCACACTCAAATTTATAAGCGCAGGCCTAAATTTACCGCATGCCTTTGGTAAGTGCCGGAGTGAGACAAAGTTTTAAAATAATTATCGCCCTGGCAGCAATTCTAGGAAATACGGTAGTGAAGTGAAGTGAAGTGAATTATATTTATATAGCGCTTTTCTCAAGTGACTCAAAGCGCTTTTACATAGTGAAACCCAATATCTAAGTTACATTTAAAGCAGTGTGGGTGGCACTGGGAGCAGGTGGGTAAAGTGTCTTGCCCAAGGACACAACGGCAGTGACTAGGATGGCGGAGGCGGGAATCGAACCTGCAACCCTCAAGTTGCTGGCACGGCCGCTCTACCAACCGAGCCAGTTTTCTAAACTGGACTTTCAATCCAATTAGAAGGCAATAAAGGAAGATCTCCATCGAGACGGAGAGACTTTTAAAACTGAAGAAAGATAAGGAAGACTCCTATAAACAAGTTATCGATGCTTTTGATCAGAAGGAGCTGCACATGGACTTCATTTATAAGTAAAGGTAAGACCATGATAACGTTTTTTTTTAATTAAATGTGCTTTTCATGATGGTATCCTTACATCACACTCAAATTTATTAGCGCAGGCCTAAATTTACCGCATGCCTTTGGTAAGTGCCGGAGTGAGACGAAGTTTTAAAATAATTAGCGCCCCGGCAGCAATTCTAGGAAATCCGGTAGTGAAGTGAAGTGAATTATATTTATATAGCGCTTTTTCTCTAGTGACTCAAAGCGCTTTACATAGTGAAACCCAATATCTAAGTTACATTCAAACCAATGTGGGTGGCACTGGGAGCAGGTGGGTAAAGTGTCTTGCCCAAGGACACAACGGCAGTGACTAGGATGGCGGAGGCGGGAATCGAACTTGCAACCCTCAAGTTGCTGGCACGGCCGCTCTACCAACCGAGCCAGTTTTCTAAACTGGACTTTCAATCCAATTAGAAGGCAATAAAGGAAGATCTCCATCGAGACAGAGAGACTTTTAAAACTGAAGAAAGATAAGGAAGACTTCTATAAACAAGTTATCGATGCTTTTGATCAGAAGGAGCTGCGCATGGACTTCATTTATAAGTAAAGGTAAGACCATGATAACGTTTTTTTTTATTAAATGTGCTTTTCATGATGGTCTCCTTACATCACACTCAAATTTATAAGCGCAGGCCTAAATTTACCACATGCCTTTGGTAATTAGGGCCCCGGCAGCAATTCAAGTAAATACAGTAAGTTGAAAAGGATTTGCAAATCATTGTATTCTCTTTTTATTTAGCATTTTTCACAATGTGCCAACTTTACTGGTTTTGGGGTTTGTAAAAAAAAAAAAAAAATTTGGGAATGTCCGGCGGGCCAGATTAAAAATCTTCCCGTGCCCTGGGCCTTATTTTGCCCAGGTCTGGACTCGCGAGAGTGACAGTGTGCCGAATAAGACTTGTCAACACACATCATCACATTTGCAACTTAAAGGTTGTGTTGCAAATAAATGCCAAGCCTCGTGGGAATGATGGATGCG
>NC_084631.1:39717059-39761904 GCF_033978795.1 Nerophis ophidion | reverse complement strand
GTCAAGTCCAGGTGTTTTGATTCCTGATTGTGTGCAGGCTCGTTTCTGCGTGGGCGTGCTGCGCTCAGCACAAGTGGGGACGTGTCCGAGCATGCTGTCAACGGAGGAACGCCTTGGCGCGCTGTCAGAGGAGGCGTCCGCAGACCCGGCCGCAGAGGTAAACGCGGGTTCGACTCCGCACCATGACGCACGGAACAGGAAGCAACACGAAGGCCAACATGAAGGTGTTACATATAGTTGTTTCAGTGCCAAATAAATATCAGTCCTACTGTTAAACACACAATCAGAATCAGAAATACTTTATTAATCCCCAAGAGGAAATTACAAATGGTGTTGAACTAAATCAGGTGGAAAAAAACACAACAAAAAACCCTGCTAAAAGGTGATGAGACCAGTGTGTTGTGCTTGAAGGGAATTATCTAACTGAGTGGTGCCCAACCACCGGCTTGATTGGTACCGGGCCGCAGAAGATTTTTTTATTAATATATATATATATATATATATATATACATATATATATATATATTCATTATATCAACATAAAAAACACAAGATACACTTGCAATTAGTGCACCAACCCAAAAAACCCTCCCTTTTTCATGAAAAAAACAACAAATACACATAACACCCCCCTCCCCCCACCACTACCACCCACCTGACTGCAGAATATTTTTTTATTAATATATATATATATTTTTTAATTGTTTTATTAAATCAACATACAAAAACACAAGATACACTTACAATTAGTGCACCAACCCCCCCCCCCAAAAAAATAAATTTTTCTTAAAAAAAGAAGCGTTTTTTATTAATATACTTTTTTTTATTATTATTATATATTTTTTTTTTTATTAAATCAATATAAAAAAAACAAGATACACTTACAATTAGTGCACCAACCCCCCCCCCCAAAAAATCAAATTTTCTTAAAAAAAGAAGTTTTTTATTAATATACTTTTTTAAAATTATTAATATATTCTTTTTTTATTAAATCAATATAAAAAACACAAGATACACTTACAATTAGTGCACCAACCCCCCCCCAAAAAAAATCCCGTTTTCTTAAAAAAAGAAGAGTTTTTTATTAATATACTTTTTTTTATTATTATTTTTTTATTTTTTATTCAATCAATATAAAAAAACAGAAGATACACTTACAATTAGTCCACCAACACAAAAAAACCCTCCCTTTTTCATGAAAAAACAAACAAACATAACACCCCCCTCCCCCCCACCACTACCACCCACCTGGCTGCAGAAGAATTTTTTTATTAATATATATATATTTTTTAATTGTTTTATTAAATCAATATAAAAAACACAAGATACACTTACAATTAGTGCACCAACCCCCCAAAAAATCCCTTTTTCTTAAAAAAAAGAAGGGTTTTTTATTAATATACTTTTTTTCATTATTATTATATATTTTTTTATTAAATCAATATAAAAAACAGAAGATACACTTGCAATTAGTGCACCAACCCAAAAAACCCTCCCTTTTTCATGAAAAAACAAACAAACATAAGACCCCCCCCCACCCCCCACCCCCCCCCCCCCCCACCACACACCCACTGGGCTGCAGAAGAATGTTTTTTATTAATATATATATATTTTTAATTGTTTTATTAAATCAACATAAAAAACACAAGATACACTTACAATTAGTGCACCAACCCCCCCAAAAAATACCTTTTTCTTAAAAAAATAAGAGTTTGTTATTAATTTACATTTTTTTCAATTATTATTATTATTATATATATTTTTTTATTAAATCAATACAAAAAAACAGAAGATACACTTGCAATTAGTGCACCAACCCAAAAAACCCTCCCTTTTTCATGAAAAAACAAACAAACATAACACCCCCCCACTCCCCCACCCACCACCACTACCACCCACCGGGCTGCAGAATAAATTTTTTTTATTAATATATATATATTTTTTAATTGTTTTATTAAATCAATATAAAGAAACACAAGATACACTTGCAATTAGTGCACCAACCCCCCCCAAAAATATTTTTTTCATAAAAAAGAAGAGTTTTTTTATTAATATACTTTTTTTAAAATTATTATTATTATTATATATATTTTTTTATTAAATCAATATAAAAAACACAAGATACACTTACAATTAGTGCACCAACCCCCCCAAAAAATCCCTTTTTCTTAAAAAAAGAAGAGTTTTTTATTACTATCCATCCATCCATTTTCTACCGCTTATTCCCTTTCGGGGTCGCGGGGGGCGCTGGCGCCTATCTCAGCTACAATCGGGCGGAAGGCGGGGTACACCCTGGACAAGTCGCCACCTACTATACATTTTTTAGAATTATTATTATTATTTTTTTTTTTTTTATTAAATCAATATAAAAAACACAATATACACTTACAATTAGTGCACCAACCCGCCAAAAAATCCCGTTTTCTTAAAAAAAGAAGAGTTTTTTATTAATATACTTTTTTTTTAATTATTATTATTATTATTTTTTTTTTTTTTATTAAATCAATATAAAAAACACAAGATACACTTACAATTAGTGCACCAACCCCCTCAAAAAATCCCCTTTTCTTAAAAAAAGAAGAGTTTTTTATTAATATACATTTTTTTAAATTATTATTATTATTATTATTATTATATATTTTTTATTTATTAAATCAATACAAAAAACACAAGATACACTTACAAGTAGTGCACCAACCCCCCCGCCCCCAAAAAATCCCTTTTTCTTAAAAAAAAGAAGTTTTTTATTAATATACTTTTTTAAAAATTATTATTATTATTATTATTATTTTATTTTTTTATTAAATCAATATAAAAAACACAAGAGACACTTACAATTAGTGCACCAACCCAAAAAACCTTCCCTTTTCCATGAAAAAAATCAAATAAATAAATCCCCCCCCAGCTACAAAAAGGTCGGGGACCACTGATCCAATTCATTTTATGTCTTGCATAGGGTGAATGTTTATATTCATCTTGCATAGGGTGAATGTTTATATTCATCTTGCATAGGGTGAATGTTTATATTCATCTTGCATAGGGTGAATGTTTATATTCATCTTGGAAGAAAAAGCAAACCACCAACTTGAAGTAACTAGTGGCATTTCAGT
Source organism: Nerophis ophidion (assembly GCF_033978795.1). Taxonomy (NCBI): domain Eukaryota; kingdom Metazoa; phylum Chordata; class Actinopteri; order Syngnathiformes; family Syngnathidae; genus Nerophis; species Nerophis ophidion. The sequence continues at coordinate 39,758,794 of NC_084631.1, read as the reverse complement.
TTGAGCACGTAATAAGATAAGGCCCCCTAGCTTGATATCCGCAGGTGGATAGCCCTGTCCTTGAGAAGAGACTACATGTTCAGCCCAGCGCCAACATTTAAGGTAGGACTTAGCGCAGTTCTTATCCAGACACTTGCACGCAAACTTCTCCTTATTATGGTCAGAGTCTGCAGGCCTTTGGGAAAATAAACTCTTTTATTATATACTATTTGAATTTACCATGATGAAGTATACTGTTTTAGTGCATGCATTATTGACACCATTATATTTCTATTAGTATGCCTCCTTATAAGACCTACCTATGGCTTATGTTTTCCTTACATCTAGAGAAAATTCAATATATTCTGAGGGCTACACCAAAACAAGTTGACTATATGATTGGTTATATAACTAAATTAAATACACAATAGTAGGGTTCCCCAACCTTTTTTTCTACCAGGGACCTGGTTAATTTATGCATTATTTTCACGGACCGGCTTTCTACTTGTGGCAGATAAAAAAACAGCAAAAAATATGAGGGTGAAAAATCCGCTACAATCTGGCGCATTAACATTAATGTGCATTGTCTGATGTACTATAATAAAGGAGTTCTATTAACAAGTTTATTGGTGTGTTTAGTGGGAGAAAATGCGGTAGTTTATTAATTAACAAATGTTTCTGTGCGGCCCGGTAGCAAATGTATTATCCGCAGACCGGTGGTTGGAGACCACAAATGTGACACTCACTGTTGATAATGAACCTTTTCACTCATCTCAATTATCTTTTTGCTTTTATTCAGTGACACTTGTCTAAAAAAATAAATAAATAAATAGATAAATCAAATAAAAAAATTAAATAAAAATAGAACATAAATATATATATTATTTTATATTTATTTATTTTTATTATTTATTTTTTAAAAATATATATCCATCCATCCATCTTCTTCCGCTTATCCGAGGTCGGGTCGCGGGGGCAACAACCTAAGCAGGGAAACCCAGACTTCCCTCTCCCCAGCCACTTCGTCTAGCTCTTCCCGGGGGATCCCGAGGCGTTCCCAGGCCAGCCGGGAGACATAGTCTTCCCAACGTGTCCTGGGTCTTCCCCGTGGCCTCCTACCGGTTGGACGTGCCCTAAACACCTCCCTAGGGAGGCGTTCGGGTGGCATCCTGACCAGATGCCCGAACCACCTCATCTGGCTCCTCTCCCTGTGGAGGACGGATGGCAGAGCTTCTCCCCCTATCTCTAAGGGAGAGAGCCGCCACACGGCGGAGGAAACTCATTTGGGCCGCTTGTACCCGTGATCTTATCCTTTCGGTCATGACCCAAAGCTCATGACCATAGGTGAGGATGGGAACGTAGATCAACCGGTAAATTGAGAGCTTTGCCTTCCGGCTCAGCTCCTTCTTCACCACAACGGATCGGTACAACGTCCGCATTACTGAAGACGCCGCACCGATCCGCCTGTCGATCTCACGATCCATTCTTCCCCCACTCGTGAACAAGACTCCTAGGTACTTGAACTCCTCCACTTGGGGCAGGGTCTCCTCCCCAACCCGGAGATGGCATTCCACCCTTTTCCGGGCGAGAACCATGGACTCGGACTTGGAGGTGCTGATTCTCATTCCGGTCGCTTCACACTCGGCTGCGAACCGATCCAGTGAGAGCTGAAGATCCCGGCCAGATGAAGCCATCAGGACCACATCATCTGCAAAAAGCAGAGACCTAATCCTGCGGTCACCAAACCGGAACCCCTCCACACCTTGACTGCGCCTAGAAATTCTGTCCATAAAAGTTATGAACAGAATGGGTGACAAAGGACAGCCTTGGCGGAGTCCAACCCTCACTGGAAATGTGTCCGACTTACTGCCGGCAATGCGGACCAAGTTCTGACACTGATCGTACAGGGATCGGACTGCCACAATAAGACAGTCCGATACCCCATACTCTCTGAGCACTCCCCACAGGACTTCCCGAGGGACACGGTCGAATGCCTTCTCCAAGTCCACAAAGCACATGTAGACTGGTTGGGCAAACTCCCATGCACCCTCAAGAACCCTGCCGAGAGTATAGAGCTGGTCCACAGTTCCACGACCAGGACGAAAACCACACTGTTCCTCCTGAATCCAAGGTTCGACTATCCGGCGTAGCCTCCTCTCCAGTACACCTGAATAAACCTTACCGGGAAGGCTGAGGAGTGTGATCCCACGATAGTTGGAACACACCCTCCGGTCCCCCTTCTTAAAGAGAGGAACCACCACCCCGGTCTGCCAATCCAGAGGTACCGCCCCCGATGTCCACGCGATGCTGCAAAGTCTTGTCAACCAAGACAGCCCCACAGCATCCAGAGCCTTAAGGAACTCCGGGCGGATCTCATCCACCCCAGGGGCCTTGCCGCCGAGGAGCTTTTTAACTACCTCAGCAACCTCAGCCCCAGAAATAGGAGAGTCCACCACGGATTCCCCAGGCACTGCTTCCTCATAGGAAGACGTGTTGGTGGGATTGAGGAGGTCTTCGAAGTATTCCTTCCACCTATCCACAACATCCGCAGTTGAGGTCAGCAGAACACCATCCGCACCATACACGGTGTTCATAGTGCACTGTTTCCCCTTCCTGAGGCGGCGGACGGTGGTCCAGAATCGCTTCGAAGCCGTCCGGGTCCGGAAGTCGTTTTCCATGGCTTCCCCGAACTCCTATATATATATATATATATATATATATATATATATATATATATATATATATATATATAATATTTTTACTTTTTTTTAATTATTTTTTGGTGGTGGGGGGGGCTGTTTCTCAGTACCTGTAGTATGATTGCCCAAGCAAATGCATAAATAAATATGATTTAAAAATGGTATTACTATTATTAGAGCTGTCGTAGTCCATAGTTTCACAAAGAACAGGACTTCCCCGAGCTCGTTGTGCTTGTTGTCCGTCAATATTATCAAATTCGGAACCTCCACTTCCTTTTATTGTCATTCAAATTTGAACTTTACAGGACAGATAAGAAAGAAATGTCGCGTTAGCTGGTGGTAGAGCAGGATAACACCGAGGACATCTATCAAACGAGACAAGAAGCAAGGAATTAAACAGAGACAAGATTCAATTCAGCTCAATTGAGGAGAAACCGAGGACACTGTCCCCTTGCACAGTCTCGTCCCACACTCTGCTCTCCTCGTTTATTTTGGTAACAGCTGTTTCTAAAGGAATGGGGGTCATAAACAGCCGCTGCCTTTGGTCACAAAACAGTTCAAAGAAAAGGTGCCTGGAGGCGGAGTCAGGCCCTGCTTCTTCTCCGCGTCGTAGATCTCGGGTCAAGACAAAATCTTCCTGTGGATTACAATAGAAGAAAGAAACCGACGCCTTCATGTCGCTTCCCATCCTCCACGGTGGTGTTTTACAAGCCTTTTGATTGGTAAGATCAAAGAGAGCTTTTTTCTGCTCGCCGGAAACTCATCCAGACACAAAGTTTTTGTGATAACTTCGATACAATTATTTCGACGGTAAGTTCAATTTATGTTGTCTTATGTGAGACGACGACACGCTGCTCTCCCTTTTCCCGTACGTTGTTCGGAATAGTAAAAAACTGCTAGCACGAGGCGGCTAATAACGCAGGTAATGAGGATCCACTGATACTGCATTTGCCGACCTACTTTTTGGCTGTTTTTATCTCAATTTATTATTATATTACTCTATTGTCGTTTTTTATTCTGCTGTTTATCCAGCTTTTTTTTGTTGAGGCCTAAATGCGATGCAATTTTGTTCTGCTGGAATGACAATAAAGGATCAATAAAGACTTAAGAAACATCCCAAAACCTTGTTATGTGCATGCTGTAAATATAAATATTTAGTAACCAGCACATTCATGATAACATTCAATATTTATTCATTTTTTTTGCGGTATTTTGCTCATTTTTAACATGACCAAAACTTCTTAATTTCACAGAGTCCAGAGCTATCATAGCCCCGACATAAAAGGCATGTTCCGAGTTAGCTGGACTTGCTGAGCGACGACTACTTCGGGACAAAGGACGATGTAGCTACCATAGTGCAACACCACGCTATTTGTGTGCTATCGTTTTTGTTTCATGGACAAAATAAGAACATAAAATAACTTACAATGTTCCCTCTGGTGGGATGGTTGTATCTTTCAGCACCGGACTTTGTGTGTTTAGCTGCTGAACATCCTTCCTTTTATTGCTGGCCATGTCGTCTGACTTAAGTTGAGAGTCAGTATTCTCTGCTTCATGTATTATTTTTTATTTAGGTTGAAATATTTTTAATTACAATTCATATTCAATAGGCCAGTTTTTTTTTATCATTAAGTGTGTGGTCTTAAACATCTATATAATAAACCAGGATTTGTAAACACTTTTTTTTTTAAATAACAGGACTCAAACAAAACACCATAGAGACGATGCTGTTTACTATATTTCTTTAATTCATTTAATCCATCCCCCCAAACTTTTGCCAACTAAAGAAAATGCCAATGAATTACTTTTGAATATATTTAGACGAAACAGCTTCTGTACAAGTTTTGCTGCTGTCAGTAAAACCACATCTACATTTTCTGAGAGAGAAGAACCAAGGACGAGCATAAATGACTCAGCAGGAAACACCAACACTTGGTGGGAAGCATGTACACAAGCAGTGAATTATATACAATACAAACCATTCATACAACTTATGCCTATACAGTAAAGATAATTCAGTACATTACATTTGCGTGTTTGTATACATGTATACAGTCATATACATATATATATATATATATATATATATATATATCAATATATATATGTACATGTATATATGTACACATACTGTATATGTACATACATTCATATACATTATACATGTGTATGTACATATATATTATATATATGTACATACATATACATTTGTACGTACATTTATACTCATATAAACCCATACAGATATGTATACATACATATATGTACATATATACATATACATGCACATATATAGATATACACATATATATATATATATATATATATATAAATAAATATAAATATACTGTATATGTATATATATATATATGTAAAATATATATATGTATGTAAAAAAGGTTCAATCAATCACACATACATACATATGTGTGTAGTTATATATAAATACATATGTATATATACATACATACATATATGTGTATTTATACATATGTATTTATGTGTTTTACATATATATATTTACATATATACATGTGTGAATTTATACATATGTATATATATATATGTTTATATATATATACATACATACATGTGTATTTATCTATATACATATATATACATACTTACATATATACATAGAGTACATACTACATATATAGTTATAGTAACACAGATACGATTGTATATACGGCGGATACTGCAAATATCCAAAATAGTTTCTCTCGTTTTGATGAAATAACATTAGAAGGATTGTTACGTGTAAATGGAATAAAACAAACAACATGTTTACTTGACCCACTTCCTGGGAAACTTATCAAGGAGCTTTTTGTATTATTAGGTCCATCAGTGCTAAATATTATAAACTTATCACTTTCCTCGGGCACTGTTCCCGTTGCATTCAAAAAAGCGGTTATTCATCCTCTCCTTAAAAGACCTAACCTCGATCCAGACCTCATGGTAAACTACCGACCGGTGTCTCACCTTCCCTTTATTTCGAAAATCCTCGAAAAAATTGTTGCAGAGCAGCTAAATGAGCACTTAGCGTTTAACAATCTATGTGAAACCTTTCAATCCGGTTTCAGGGCAAATCACTCGACTGAGACAGCCCTCGCAAAACTGACTAATGATCTATTGCTAACGATGGACTCTGATGCGTCATCTATGTTGCTGCTCCTCGATCTTAGCGCTGCTTTCGATACCGTCGATCATAATATTTTATTAGAGCGTATCAAAATACGAATTGGTATTTCAGACTCAGCCCTGTCATGGTTTAACTCTTATCTTACTGATAGGATGCAGTGCGTCTCCTATAACAGTGTGACCTCGGACTATGTTAAGGTAACGTGTGGAGTTCCCCAGGGTTCGGTCCTTGGCCCTGTACTCTTCAGCATCTACATGCTGCCGCTAGGTGACGTCATACGCAAATACGGTATTAGCTTTCACTGTTATGCTGATGACACCCAACTTTACATGCCCCTAAAGCTGACCAACACGCCGGACTGTAGTCAGTTGGAAGCGTGTCTTAATGAAATTAAACAATGGATGTCCGCTAACTTTTTGCAACTTAATGCCAAAAAAACGGAAATGCTGATTATCGGTCCTGCTAGACACCGACCTCTATTTAATAATACAACTTTAACATTTGACAACCAAATAATAAAACAAGGTGACTCTGTAAAAAATCTGGGTATTATCTTCGACCCAACTCTCTCCTTTGAGTCACACATTAAAAGCGTTACTAAAACGGCCTTCTTTCATCTCCGTAATATCGCTAAAATTCGCTCCATTTTGTCCACTAAAGACGCCGAGATCATTATCCATGCGTTTGTTACGTCTCGTCTCGATTACTGTAACGTATTATTTTCGGGTCTCCCAATGTCTAGCATTAAAAGATTACAGTTGGTACAAAATGCGGCTGCTAGACTTTTGACAAGAACAAGAAAGTTTGATCATATTACGCCTGTACTGGCTCACCTGCACTGGCTTCCTGTACACTTAAGATGTGACTTTAAGGTTTTACTACTTACGTATAAAATACTACACGGTCTAGCTCCAGCCTATCTTGCCGATTGTATTGTACCGTATGTCCCGGCAAGAAATCTGCGTTCAAAAGACTCCGGCTTATTAGTGATTCCTAGAGCTCAAAAAAAGTCTGCGGGCTATAGAGCGTTTTCCGTTCGGGCTCCAGTACTCTGGAATGCCCTCCCGGTAACAGTTCGAGATGCTACCTCAGTAGAAGCATTTAAGTCTCATCTTAAAACTCATCTGTATACTCTAGCCTTTAAATAGACCTCCTTTTTAGACCAGTTGATCTGCCGCTTCTTTTCTTTCTCCTATGTCCCCCCCTCCCTTGTGGAGGGGGTCCGGTCAGATGACCATGGATGAAGTACTGACTGTCCAGAGTCGAGACCCAGGATGGACCGCTCGTCGGGACCCAGGATGGACCGCTCGCCTGTATCGGTTGGGGACATCTCTACGCTGCTGATCCGCTTGAGATGGTTTCCTGTGGACGGGACTCTCACTGCTGTCTTGGAGCCACTATGGATTGAACTTTCACAGTATCATGTTAGACCCGCTCGACATCCATTGCTTTCGGTCCCCTAGAGGGGGGGGGTTGCCCACATCTGAGGTCCTCTCCAAGGTTTCTCATAGTCAGCATTGTCGCTGGCGTCCCACTGAATGTGAATTCTCCCTGCCCACTGGGTGTGAGTTTTCCTTGCCCTTTTGTGGGTTCTTCCGAGGATGTTGTAGTCGTAATGATTTGTGCAGTCCTTTGAGACATTTGTGATTTGGGGCTATATAAATAAACATTGATTGATTGATTGATATATATATGTGTATTTATCTATATACATATATATGCATACATATAAACATATATATACATGTATACTTATAAACATATATGTATATATATATATATATATACACACACATACAAACATACATTTATGTGTATTTCTCTATATACATACACATTTATATGTATATATACACAAATACATACATATATGTTTATTTATATATATGTATATACATACATACATGCATACATATAAACATACACGCATATATATATATATATATATATATATATACACACGCATATATATAGACATATATACATATATATATACATATACATATATATACACACATACATATACATACATATATGTTTATTTATATATATGTATATACATACATACATGCATACATATAAACATACACGCATATATATATATATGTATGTATATATATATATATATATATATAGACATATATACATATATATTATACATATATATACATATACATATATACATATATATATATATATATAAATATATATATATATATATATATATATATATATATATATATATATATATATATATATATATATATATATATATATATATATATACATATATATACACACACTCCTCCAAAACTATCTGCTAATTGAAAAATCGAATATAGGCAAGAGCCAGGAAACCAGCTGGACAAGCAGCTGAGTATTTTGTGATGCTGGCAGTAGAAGTCTGCATCCTGACAGCATTTGAGGTTCTTCCAGAGTCCAATGCTGAGTCAGTGTTTTCAGTGCAACTCAGCTGAAGTGCATGTGCTCCCAGCGACCTAACACAGCAGCTCACAAACTAGCATTCATCTTCACAGCCTATTCACCACAATCCAAAATGGTCAACAAGCCTGCATTAATCCATCTTAACCCCGGAGTTCCACTGGATGTGTGACGGCGTTCTTCCGGTTTTATTCAAGCCAAAGTGTTCAGTTTCCCTGCGATGAGGCGGCGACTTGTCCGGGGTGTAGCCCGCCTTCGAAAGGAGCAAGCGGTAGAAAATAGATGGATGGATGGTTTTCAGTTTGGATTCCTACGCTGAATATTTGCAGAGTTCTATATTTGCCGCTCGCCCGTTCAAGTTAGCTCAAATCAGCTTGCATTGGACAGGAAGTCCGCAAAATAAAACGTCCCATTTATTTTCAGAATAAAATACTCCTGTTTTCAAGGCGGATCGTATTTTACACTTTGAAACGTCATCTAGTCGAATGTTTGTAGACGTTAACCCAAAACGGATGAGGACATGCAGATTCTGGTGGTCTAAATAAAAAAAAAAATCATATACAGGCACATCCCGGGCAGCTATATGGGGATACGGGGGCTTGTTGTCAAACACAAGCTGATCCGGGGTCCGGGAAAGCCGGAGAGTGCTTGGTAAATCACTTTTTTATATATACACATATATATACATATATATATACACATATATTTATATACATATATATATACATATATATATATATATACATATATATATACATATATATATACATATACATATACATATATATATACATATACATATACATATATATATACATATACATATATATATATATATATATATATATATATATATATATATATATATATATATATATATATATATATATATATATATATATATAAAACAAATAGTTGACTTTCAGTCCCGTTTCAAGTTCCTATTCTCTGTAACTATTTGTATAACCATGCTGAACATGCTGTGTCTTCCTCGTTCTTCTGCTTCGTCTCCTTGTTGTGTGCGCAGTTGTGCACTGCACTCTCTAAAAGCCGTAGATGCTATTGTCAAAAAAGCATGTACAGTAGATGGCAGTATTGTCCTGTTTAAGAGTGTCACCACATTGCTGTTTACGGCAGACGAACTGCTTTACGCTAGACGAAAACGTGACTGCTGTTGTTGTGTGTTGTTACCGCGCTGGGAGGACGTTAATGAAACTGCCTAACAATTAACCCACATAAGAAACTTAAGAACTCGCCCTTGATCATTCTACAGTTACGCCGTCATTGGGAAGACACGCTGTTTATATTGTGGGAAAACGGCTCTGTCCGCATAGAGTTGGAGGGGGCGTGGCCTCCAGCTCCGACTGAATTTCGGGAGATTTTCGGGAGAAAATTTGTCCCGGGAGGTTTCCGGGAGAGGCGCTGAATTTCGGGAGGGTTGGCAAGTATGACGCGCGGATTCTCAAGATCTCGTAAAAAAGTCCGTGCTATTTTGCCGCAGGACGGCCCCACAACGGAAGGGCGGAGGGGATCGCCCGACCGGGCTTAGCTGCCGTTACTCATTCAGTGGATATCTGGGGTAAGAGTTGCAAAAAAGTTGCGACCAAACATGAAAAACGTAGAGAGGAATACTACTAAGACGCTAAAAAATACCAATAAATGAAAAGTCGACAGGGTTAAAACACGATCTGAGAAAGAAAAGTAGTTATTTTTACCGATTCAACATCACAACAAAAGGTCCTCCCTGCCACGATGTAAACGTTGGAATAGGATACCAATAGGAAGGTTTGATACCGCGATGTTTGAGACTTCAGCGGACGGAACGTAGACATTTCTGGGTGTTGGGGTTTAAGCCCTGGTTGGTGCTGGTCTACTGCACGTGAGCAAACGTCAGCCGGACGGGAAGTACGGAGTGTCGCTGTGGTAGTTGTAGTCCGGACACACCTTCTGCACCAGTTTGTAGTCGGTGCTGTAGAAGGAGATGAAGATGCAGATGACTTTGAAAGGTTTTGAGCAGAGCCAGGAGACGTGGCTCTGAGTTTGCTCCTGGTAGCAGGTCTTGGACGGGTCAAAGTTGCAGAGCGTGTTCTTGGCGCCCTTCTCCACCTTCTCGTACTCGATGCGGCAATTGAAGGACTTGGAGTCCTTGGCATCGATGACGGACTGCTGCGCCGCCACGTCGAACTCCACTATCTTGGTGGGAGGGACCAGGCTGACGGACACGTTGCCCTGGCCCGTGGAGTTGTGGCGGAAGTAGACGCTGAATGTCCCGTTGCCGTGATCCACAATCTTACCAGTGATCAGCAGGTTGAGTTTCACCGTCTTGATGTTAGAGTGGAAGTCCCCCCAGCCGAACATCTTCTTGAACTTCCCGGTCTTGACCATGGGCCGCCGTTTAGCCCTGGGGCGCGAATCCTGCAGGTCTGTGGAATTCCTCAGCCAGTCCCACAGGTCCTGCTCCGAATAAGGCTCCGGAGTGTCGTAGCGAAAGTCCAAAGCTGTGTTGTTCTCCTTGCCGTGCAGAGTCTGTAACAGCAGCCGACTGATGGACATGTCCTTACTGCCTTCGGTCCACATGTGCTTGACGTTAGACTTAGGACTCCCAGACTTCACGATCTCGGACTTTGAGGCGTGGGCACTTGTGATCTGATTGAAGAGAGAGACGAGAAAGAGATCATTAAACATGGCAGATGTCTTTGGATGCTGTCCACGTGTTGTGTGTTTGTTACAGTACTTGAGATCTCAACAAAAATGAAAACCCTTCCTTCAGTTAGATTCGTAAACATTCAAATTCTACTTTGATCCCAGCAGCAGTTGTTTGCTCCTTGCAGAATTAGAAGCCGGAAAGACCTCCGGGATACTTTGTGTCAGAATTATTGTATCCACGTTATCACAAAACTTTGTGTTTCCATGAGTTTCCGGCGAGAGGACAAAAGCTGTCTTTGATCTTACCAAGCAAAAGGCTTGTAGAACTCCACTGTGTACGATAGAACCTTGATAGGAGGAGACGGAAGGGGTTCGGCTTTTTTGATCTATTGTAATCCACAGGAAGATCTTGTCTTGACCCGAGATCCACAAAGCGGAGAGGAAGCAGGACCTGACGCAAGCTCCAGGCATCTTTTCTTTGAACTGTTTTGTGAGCAAAGGCGACGGCTGTTTACGACCCACCTCCCTTTAGAACCAGCTCATGCCATGTAATCAGGAAAGTCTGAATAAAATCAATCAATCAATGTTTACTTATATAGCCCTAAATCACTAGTGTCTCAAAGGGCTGCACAAACCACCACGACATCCTCGGTAGGCCCACATAAGGGCAAGGAAAACTCACACCCAGTGGGGCGTCGGTGACAATGATGACTATGAGAACCTTGGAGAGGAGGAAAGCAATGGATGTCGAGCGGGTCTAACACGATACTGTGAAAGTTCAATCCATAATGGATCCAACACAGTCGCGAGAGTCCAGTCCAAAGCGGATCCAACACAGCAGCGAGAGTCCCGTTCACAGCGGAGCCAGCAGGAAACCATCCCAAGCGGAGGCGGATCAGCAGCGCAGAGATGTCCCCAGCCGATACACAGGCGAGCAGTACATGGACCGGACCCCCTCCACAAGGGAGAGTGGGACATAGGAGAAAAAGAAAAGAAACGGCAGATCAACTGGTCTAAAAAGGGAGTCTATTTAAAGGCTAGAGTATACAAATGAGTTTTAAGGTGAGACTTAAATGCTTCTACTGAGGAGTGCAGTCCTCTTGTCAGAGCGTGGTGGACGACTGTACAAAGAGTACAGACCAAAAGTTTCTCCTCAACGAGCTAAATTGAATTTTGTCTCTGTTTAATTCCTTGCTTCTTGTCAGTGTAATAAATGTCATCAGTGTTTGAACCTGACACTTTGCATTTGTTTACCAACAAAACAACGACAAAACCATATTTAACTCTCCAAAGCGATCCAAAAAACATATTTGAGGCTGGTACTATCAATCAATCAATCAATCAATGATTACTTATATAGCCCCAAATCACTAGTGTCTCAAAGGGCTGCACAAACCACTACGACATCCTCGGTAGGCCCACATAAGGGCAAGGAAAACTCACACCCAGTGGGACATCGGTGACAAAAATGACCCAGTGGGACGTCGGTGACAATGATGACTATGAGAACCTTGGAGAGGAGGAAAGCAATGGATGTCGATGGATGTCGAGCGGGTCTAACATGATACTGTGAAAGTTCAATCCACAATGGATCCAACACAGTCGCGAGAGTCCAGTCCAAAGCGGATCCAACACAGCAGCGAGAGTCCCGTTCACAGCGGAGCCAGCAGGAAACCATCCCAAGCGGAGGCGGATCAGCAGCGCAGAGATGTCCCCAGCCGATACACAGGCGAGCAGTACATGGCCACCGGATCGGACCGGACCCCCTCCACAAGGGAGAGTGGGACATAGGAGAAAAAGAAAAGAAACGGCAGATCAACTGGTCTGAAAAGGGAGTCTATTTAAAGGCTAGAGTATACAAATGAGTTTTAAGGTGAGACTTAAATGCTTCTACTGAGGAGTGCAGTCCTCTTGTCAGAGCGTGGTGGACGACTGTACAAAGAGTACAGCCCAAACGTTTCTCCTCAACGAGCTAAATTGAATTTTGTCTCTGTTTAATTCCTTGCTTCTTGTCAGTGTAATATATGTCATCAGTGTTTGAACCTGACACTTTGCATTTGTTTACCAACAAAACAACAACAAAACCATATTTAACTCTCCAAAGCGATACAAAAACATATTTGAGGCCGGTACTACATAATATTTTGTTGTGATCTGTTTTTCGTTTGTCCTGAGTTGCGTCTTTGTCTTGCCCGGACCCTAATGTCCTCCCATCAACTCTCCTCTTCCTCTTGTGTCCAGTCCAGATCTATTCAGTGGTCTAGTTGTCTGTATTCAGTTCTCACTCTGCTCTCTAGTCTTCGTCCAGTCGTCACAAGTCCTGTGTGGGGAGTTCCTCTCCCAGGTCGTGTTAGGGAGGCTAGCTGGTCTACATTGGTAAACCTCAAGAGCAGTGCTAGTTACCGGGCGGTCGCTCGAACGACCCAGGTTAGTGTCCCAGGCGGAACAGTAAAACCGGGACTGAACCAGACGGGTTACACTCCGTTCACGCTCAAGTATTTTCCCTTTGTTTTGTTTGTTTCGAACTATGTAACTTTACGTTTCATATTTTCGGATACAGAGTAACTCGAGTATTTTGAAACAAACCTTTTTGAGCAGACCCCTGTTGATTTGTCGTTGCTACCATTCATTTGGGTCCACCTCACCTTTCTAGACCGTGAACGTAGAGTATTGCCTTGTCTGATACTGTACATCTGTATTTATTTACGTTTCTATAGCAGCGCACTACAGACTTCTATCAACAAATGTGTGTTCCTACTCCCGGAAACAAACGCGAGTGTTTTCCAATCAAGGCAGATCTGGTCATAGAAGACGAAGACGGCTATTTTTGAACAAATGAAGATTCACAACCTTATATTTTTGAAGCTGAATATACAGAGGATGAGCACAAAGGAAGGTGGGAGACGTTGGAAGCTGCTGGTGTGACTTCATGGTGTAAATGTGGAACTTGGAGCAAAGCTATGCTTAAATAAATGGAGTGCTTACCCAAAATAAACAGGAAAAAACATCCTCGGCCAGCTGGACCAAACAGACAACTTGTCCTTTGAGTAAGTCGATAAAATATTGATCATGATATACGTAGCACGCCATACATGCTGTCGAGCTAGCTGTGTGCAAACAAAATTATAAAATAATACTTCACAGACACCACAAAATGATACAAACTTGTAGTTCATGTTTTTCAGTCAGTACATATTGGTGTCCTACCACCGCGTTGTGGTGTGCATTACCATCTCAAAAGGTGCTGACGTAGAAGCTAGCTTACCTCTTGGCTGATACCTTACGGTGATCACTCTTACAATAACAATATCGCCACAGCTTGGCTATTAAACAGGTTACGGAACGTAAATTAAGTATTGATGGCGGTTTTTAGATGCATTTTTAAGTCATTTAAGTGTCTCAAAGGGCTGCACAAGCCACAAAAACATCCTTGACTCAGATTCCACATCGGGGCAAGGAAAAACTCAACCCAATGGGACAATGAGAAACCTTGGAGGGGACCGCAGATGTGGGGACGTCGAGTGGATCTAGCATAATATTGTGAGAGTCCAGTCCATAGTGGATCTAACATAATAGTGAGAGTCCAGTCCATAGTGGATCTAACATAATAGTGTGAGAGTCCAGTCCATAGTGGATCTAACATAATAGTGTGACAGTCCAGTCCATAGTGGATCTAACATAATAGTGAGAGTCCAGTCCATAGTGGATCTAACATAATAGTGTGTGAGTCCAGTCCATCGTGGATCTAACATAATAGTGTGAGAGTCCAGTTCATAGTGGATCTAACATAATAGTGTGAGTCCAGTCCATAGTGGATCTAACATAATAGTGAGAGTCCAGTCCATAGTGGATCTAACATAATAGTGAGAGTCCAGTCCATAGTGGATCTAACATAATAGTGTGAGAGTCTAGTCCATAGTGTAACTGACATAATAGTGTGAGAGTCCAGTCCATAGTGGATCTAACATAATAGTGAGAGTCCAGTCCATAGTGGATCTAACATAATAGTGTGAGAGTCCAGTCCATAGTGGATCTAACAAAATAGTGAGAGTCCAGTCCATAGTGGATCTAACCTAATAGTGTGAGAGTCCAGTCCATAGTGGATCTAACATAATAATGTGAAAGTCCAGTTCATAGTGGATCTAACACAATAGTAATAGTCCAGTCCATAGTGGATCTAACATAATAGTGAGAATCCAGTCCGTAGTAAATCTAACATAATAGTGAGAGAGTCCAGTCCATAGTGGATCTAACATAATAGTGAGAGTCCAGTCCATAGTGGATCTAACATAATAGTGAGAGAGTCCAGTCCATAGTGGATCTAACATAATAATGTGATAGTCCAGTCCATAGTGGATCTAACATAATAGTGTGAGAGTCCAGTCCATAGTGGATCCAACATAATAGTGTGAGAGTCCAGTCCATAGTGGATCTAACATAATAGTGTGATGGTGGTATTGTGCTCTGGGCCATTCGTGAACAAGACTCCGAGGTACTTGAACTCCTCCACTTGGGGCAGGTTCTCCTCCCCAACAGGGAGATGGCACTCCATATTTTAAAATTTTTAAATGTTATTTTTTTAATCCTAAGTCATGTTTAAAGCGGCGAGTATTTTCCCCACGTAGTGTGTCTTCTCGCGACCTCCTTGCTTTTATCTTATGTCCGCTAGTAAACTGTTTGTTTTGTCTTGATGGACAAGCTTTTTTGGCTTTTTGTGCCATCCAATTGCCTTTTTAAAGCATTACAGGGATTCAATTCTTGAAGATGTTAATAAACTTCTCAATCAATCAATGTCTTAAGGGCTCAGGTTTGTAAGCTCAAAGAGCTATTTTGGCCAGTTCCTTATCTGTTTTTTTTGAAGAAGCAGCTGTACTCCTTTCTGGTTTTCGCTTTACATAAGCTGACTCTTTTTGTGGGGATTCATACCTCGCTTGCTGATGCTATGGTTGCGTTCTAAGGACTGGTCTCCTGAAGCTTCAGTAAAACGTGGTACTGTGCCATTCTGTCTTTGGGGTCATTTTTAACTCAACATATATTCCATCCAAAATAACTTGGGATTGCCCAGTATGTTTTATTCAGTTCATATTGTGATGAATGGTCAATTGTTTATTAATAAAATATCATTTTTAATGCACCATTCGGGATGAGATTTAGCACCTCCAAGTCCGAATCCATGGTTCTCACCCATAAAAGGGTAGAGTGCCATCTTTGGGTTGAGAAGGAGACCCTGCCCCAGTGGAGGAGTTCAAGTACCTCGGAGGAGTGGATGGTGAGATCGATAGCTGGATTGGTGCGGCGTCTTCGGTACTGCAGACGCTGTATCGATCAGCTGAGCCGGAAGGCAAAGCTCTCAATTTACCTGTCGATCTATGTTCCCATCCTCAACTATGGTCATGAGCTTTGGGTTATGACGGAAAGGACAAGATCACGGGTACAAGCGGCCGAAATGAGTTCCTCCACC
Organism: Nerophis ophidion; assembly: GCF_033978795.1. NCBI lineage: Eukaryota > Metazoa > Chordata > Actinopteri > Syngnathiformes > Syngnathidae > Nerophis > Nerophis ophidion. Next base: position 39,742,425 of record NC_084631.1, on the reverse strand, counting down.
GGGTGGCGGGTCTCTCTCCCTTAGAGTTAGGGTGAGAAGCTCAAAGTAAAACCACTGCTCCTCCACATGGAGAGGAGCCAGATGAGGTGGTTCGGGCATCTGATCAGGATGCCACCCGAACGCCTCCCTAGGGAGGTGCTTAGGCCACGTCCGACCGGTACGAGGCCAGGGGGAAGACCCGGGACATGTTGGGATCTCCTGGCAAGAGCTGGACGAAGAAACCGGGGAGAGGGAAGTCTGGGCTTCCCTGCTTAGGCTGCTGCCCCCGCGACCCAAGCTCATATAAGCGGTAAAACATGGATGGATGCAACATTTAACAGTGACCTGATGATAATAAATGTGATGTCTGGTCTATTTTATTTCCTCACACTTCTGAGTACCATTTCGGGTTTGTCCTTGGTGCGTTCTGGTAGTCTAGACCTGCTCTCTCTGCCATAAATCATTTTTGCTGTTTAAGTTGGAGAGCGATTACTTTCAGAAGTCAAGAAACAAGCCGGAGAATGTCTCCGCCGATCTATTTGTAGCCTCCGACGTCAAGGCGGAAAAGCACTCGACTGCCGGAGACGAACACTCAGGTGTTATCGGCGCAGGTAAAGTGGCCTATCAGCGACGACACGTGCTACATAGAAAAAAATATATACGGTAAACGTATTTACGGGAAAAAATATTTACAAACCCCGTTTCCATATGAGTTGGGAAATTGTGTTAGATGTAAATATAAACAGAATACAATGATTGGCAAATCCTTTTCAACCCATATTCAGTTGAATATGCTACAAAGACAACATATTTGATGTTCAAACTCATAAACTTTATTTTTTTTTGCAAATAATAATTAACTTAGAATTTCATGGCTGCAACACGTGCCAAAGTAGTTGGGAAAGGGCATGTTCACCACTGTGTTACATCACCTTTTCTTTTAACAACACTCAATAAACGTTTGGGAACTGAGGAAACTAATTGTTGAAGCTTTGAGAGTGGAATTGTAGCTAAAACACTGTGGATGGATGTTAGCCGCTAATTAGCTAGTCATGTCTTAAAGCAGCTCTTCCTGAAGGTGTTTCAATGTTATAACTTCACCTTTAACTTGACTTTTTACACCAAAATGCGCCCATTCTCCCTTTTCTGTCTATACACTGTGTCTGCTTGTAAGTACTCTGTGTGCGTGTGCTGCTGAACATGCTCCTCTGCTCGTAAAAGCAGCCATGTGAAGACATGACATCATGCCTGTAAAAACATTTTTTATGGGGAACTGGTACTTTTCAAACATAGTACCGTTTTTTGATTCATTAGTACTGTGATACTACAAACCCCGTTTCCATAAGAGTTGGGAATTTGTGTTAGATTTAAATATAAACAGAATACAATGATTTGCAAATCCTTTTCAACCCATATTCAGTTGAATATGCTACAAAAACAACATATTTGATGTTCAAACTCAAACTTTTTTTTGCAAATAATAATTAGAATTTCATGTCTGCAACACGTGCCAAAGTAGTTGGGAAAGGGCATGTTCACCACTGTGTTACATCACCTTTTCTTTTAACAACACTCAATAAACGTCTGGGAACTGAGGAAAGTAATTGTTGAAGCTTTGAAAGTGGAATTCTTTCCCATTCTTGTTTTATGTAGAGCTTCAGTCGTTCAACAGTCCGGGGTCTACGCTGTCGTATTTTACACTTCATAATGCGCCACACATTTTCCATGGGAGACAGGTCTGGACTGCAGGCGGGCCAGGAAAGTACCCGCATTCTTTTTTTACGAAGCCACGCTGTTGTAACACATGCTGAATGTGGCTTGGCATTGTCTTGCTGAAATAAGCAGGGGCGTCCATAAAAAAGATGGCAGCATATGTTGTTCCAAAACCTGTATGTAACTTTCAGCATTAATGGTGCTTTCACAGATGTGTAAGTTACCCGTGCCTTGGGCACTAATGCACCCCCATACCATCACACATGCTGGCTTTTCAACTTTGCGTCGATAACAGTCTGGATGGTTCGCTTCCCCTTTGGTCCGGATGACACAATGTCGAATATTTCCAAAACCAATTTGAAATGTGGATTCGTCAGACCACAGAACACTTTTCCACTTTGCATCAGTCCATCTTAGATGATCTCGGGCCCAGAGAAGCCGGAGGCGTTTCTGGATGTTGTTGATAAATGGCTTTCGCTTTGCATTGTTGAGCTGTAACTTGCACTTACAGATGTAGCGACCAACTGTATTTAGTGACAGTGGTTTTCTGAAGTGTTCCTGAGCCCGTGTGGTGATATCCTTTAGAGATTGATGTCGGTTGTTGATACAAGGGATCGAAGGTCGCGGTCATTCTATGTTGGTTTCCGGCCATGCCGCTTACGTGGAGTGATTTCTTCAGATTCTCTGAACCTTTTGATGATATTATGGAGCGTAGATGTTGAAATCCCTAAATTTCCTGCAATTGCACTTTGAGAAAGGTTGTTCTTAAACTGTTTGACTATTTGCTCACGCAGTTGTGGACAAAGGGGTGTACCTCGCCCCATCCTTTCTTGTGAAAGACTGAGCATTTTTTGGGAAGCTGCTTTTATACCCAATCATGGCACCCACCTGTTCCCAATTAGCCTGCACACCTGTGGGATGTTCCAAATAAGTGTTTGATGAGCATTCCTCAACTTTATCAGTATTTATTGCCACCTTTCCCAACTTCTTTGGCATGTGTTGCTGGCATCAAATTCTTAAGGTAATGATTATTTGCACACAAATAAAAAGTTTATCAGTTTGAACATCAAATATGTTGTCTTTGTAGCATATTCAACTAAATATGGGTTGAAAATTATTTAAAAAATCATTGTATTCCGTTTATATTTACATCTAACACAATTCCCCAACTCGTATGGAAACGGGGTTTGTAGAATAAAAGCGAAGAAGGAAAACTCTTGGGTGACATTTAATTTGACTTTCCCGACTTTCACCTCCAGCTGGGCCTTTAACTCGGTCATATTTCCTCCTTCACTTGCTTTTAAATAGAAGATCAATTGAAGGCCTGCAGCGTGCGGCGGAACATTGAACAAAACACACATTTCCTATACATCATTGATAAATGTGGGCCTTGCGGGTGGTTTTTGCTGATCAGCACATTATTACTTGGCGACTCTGACTGATGGCGGCTCGGTCTGAAGACAAAGTTTGTACGGTAGCAGCCGTTAAATGCGGTCAAGAAGAATAAAAGTTGACTTAAACCAGAAGTACATTTGACTGGTTTAATTCTACAAACCCACAACCAGTGAAGTTGTCGCGTCGTGTAAATGGTAAATAAAAATAATACAATGATTTGCAAATCCTTTTCAACATATATTCAATGGAATAGACTGCAAAGACAAGATATTTAACCTTCAAACTGAGAAACATTTTGCAAATATTAGCTCATATGGAATTTAATGCCTGCGACGTGTGTCAAAAAAGCTGGCACAAGTGGCAAAAAAGAGTGAGAAAGTTGAGGAATGCTCATCAAACACTTATTTTGGAACGACCCACAGGTAAACAGGCTAATTGGGAACAGGTGGGTGCCATGATTGGCTATTAAAGCAGCTTACATTGAATGCTCAGTCGTTCACAAACAAAGACAGGGCGAGGGTCACCACTTTTCAACAAATGCCTGAGGAAATTGTTTTAGAACAACATTTGTCAACCAGCTATTTCAAAGGAATTTAGGGACTTCACCATCTACGCTCCGTATTGTCATCAAAAGTTTGAGAGAATCTTGAAAAATTACTGCACGTAAGCCATGACAACACAAACCTTTGATCAATCTGGGGATACTACATTAAAAAAAAAAAACGACATCGGTGTGTAAAGGATATCACCACATGGGCCCAGGAACACTTCTGAGAAAGCACTGTAAGTAACTACAGTTGGTCGCTACATCTGTAAGTGCAAGGTAAAACACTACTATGCGAAGCGAAAAGCCATTTATCAACAACACCCAGAAACGCCGCCGGCTACGCTGGGCTCAAGCTCATCCAAGACGGACTGCGGTCCACATTCTAAATTGTTTTTGGGAAATGTGGATGTATGGGAAATAATTCCACTTCAAAAATGTGTCTCCTCAGTCCCCAAACCTTTACTGAGTGTTGTTAAAAGGAAAGGCCATGTAACACACTGGTAAAAATGTCTTTTTTGCAATGTGTTTCTCAGTGTGAACATGAAATATCTTGTCTTTGCAGTCTATTCAATCGAATATAAGTTGAATAGGATTTACAAATCATTGTATTCGTACAAAGGTAGCATACCGTGGACCCGCACACGTTCTTAAAGAGACAGTAACCTAAGTCAAACGAGTTCATGCCTTGTCCTGCGGGTGTGCTTTCAGCGGCGCTTTGTAAACATTGTTGACTGGATTTTTGGACGGGGAGCCGACAGCCTGCCAGGCTCGGTTTGTCATTACCAGCTGCGGTGGGATTACCTCATGTGGTAAACACCATTTGGCATCGTCAGTCATCAAAGATTCCTTGGAACTTGCCAGAAGATATTTGGTTAGAGCCGCAGCGGATCCATGCTGACCAGGTTCTAAGTGGTTCTTGTTAAAGGGACTTAGACATCCACAGGATAAAACCTCTTACACAGGCGATGTAAAAGTACGATGCCGACGATATCCTCTTGCCGACTGTTTACATGCACGGTTTCGGACATACCTTAATGCGAGCCATCATGATTCAAATATACCGTCACCATCATACCTTTCTACCAAACGTTCTGTTTAAAAGTATGGGTCCAAACATACCCTCTCGCTTAAAGGTAGGGTGGCGTAAATACCCTCTTGTTAACTGTCACATTTATATGTATGGTGCCGAACATACCCTCCCACCAACCGTCACCTTTAAATGTGCCGTGAGGAAAAAACACTCCCGCCAAATATTACGTTTAGAAGGACAAGTGTCGAACATAACCACTAGTCAACCGTCACATTTACAAGTATGGTGCCCAACATACCTTTCCGTTAACTGTTATGTTTAAAAGTACGGCGTTGAACATTCCCTCCAGTCAACCGTCATGTTTAAAAGTACGGTGCCCAACATACCTTCCCGTTAACCGTCACGTTCAAAAGTACGGCGTTGAACATACCTTCCAGTCAACCGTCACATATAAAGTACGGTGTTGAACATACCTTCCAGTCAACCGTCACATTTAAAAGTATGGTGCCCAACATACCTTCCCGTTAACTGTTATGTTTAAAAGTACGGCGTTGAACATACCCTCTAGTCAACCATCATGTTTAAAAGTACGGTGCCCAACATACCTTCCCGTTAACCGTCACGTTCAAAAGTACGGCGTTGAACATACCTTCCAGTCAACCGTCACATATAAAGTCCGGTGTTGAACATACCTTCCAGTCAACCGTCACATATAAAGTCCGGTGTTGAACATACCTTCCAGTCAACCGTCACATATAAAGTCCGGTGTTGAACATACCTTCCAGTCAACCGTCACATTTAAAAGTACGGTGCCCAACATACCTTCCCGTTAGCCGTCACGTTCAAAAGTACGGCGTTGAACATACCTTCCAGTCAACCGTCACTTATAAAGTACGGTGTTGAACATACCTTCAAGTCTACCGGCACGTTCAAAAGTACGGCGTTGAACATACCTTCCCGTTAACCGGCACGTTCAAAAGTACGGTGTTGAACATACCTTCCCGTTAACCGTCACGTTCAAAAGTACGGCGTTGAACATACCTTCCAGTCAACCGTCACTTATAAAGTACGGTGTTGAAAATACCTTCCAGTCAACCGTAACGTTTAAAAATACAGTGTTAAACATACCCTGTAGTCAACCGTCATGTTTTCGGGTATGGTGCCAAACATACACTCTAGGCAACCGTCACATTTAAAAGTACGGTGGCAAACATACCTTCCCGTTAACCGTTATGTTTAAAAGTACGGTGTTGAACATACCCACCAATCAACCGTCACATTTAAAAGTAAGGTGTTGAACATACCCTCCAGGCAACCGTCACATTTAAAAGTACGGTGTTGAACATACCCTCAAGTCAACCGTTATGTCTAAAAGTACAGTGTTGAACATACCCTCCAGTCAACCATCATGTTTTCAAGTATGGTGCCAAACGTACCCTCCCACTAACCGTCACATTTAAAAGTACGGTGTTGAACATACCCACCAGGTAACCGTCACATATAAAAGTATGGTGCCGAACATACCTTCATGTTAACCGTTATGTTTAAAAGTACGGTGTTGAACATACCCTCCAGTCAACCGTAATGTCTAAAAATACGGTGTTAAACATACCCTGTGTTAAACATACCCTGTAGTCAACCGTCATGTTTTCAGGTATGGTGCCAAACGTACCCTCCCACTAACCATCACATTTAAAAGTACGGTGCCAAACATACCTTCACGTTAAACGTTATGTTAAAAAGTAAGGTGTTGAACATACCCTCAAGTCAACTGTTATGTCTAAAAGTAAGGTGTTGAACATACCCTCAAGTCAACTGTTATGTCTAAAAGTATGGTGTTGAACATACCCTCCAGTCAACCGTCATGTTTTCAAGTATGGTGCCAAACGTACCCTCCCACTAACCGTCACATTTAAAAGTAAGGTGTTGAACATACCCACCAGGTAACCGCCACATGTAAAAGTATGGTGTTGAACATACCTTCACGTTAACCGTTATGTTTAAAAGTACGGTGTTGAACATACCCTCCAGTCAAACGTAATGTCTAAAAATACGGTGTTAAACATACCCTGCAGGCAACCGTCACATTTAAAAGTACGGTGTTGAACATACCTTCCAGTCAACCGTAATGTTTAAAAATACGGTGTTAAACATACCCTGAAGTCAACCGTCATGTTTTCGGGTATGGTGCCAAACATACCCTCAAGTCAACCGTCAAATTTAAAAGTATGGTGCCAAACATACCTTCCCGTTAACCGGTATGTTTAAAAGTACTGTGTCAAACATACCCACCAATCAACCGTCACATTTAAAAGTAAGGTGTTGAACATACCCTCAAGTCAACCGTTATGTCTAAAAGTATGGTGTTGAACATACCCTCCAGTCAACCGTCACATTTAAAAGTACGGTGTTCAACATACCCTCCAGTCAACCGTCATGTTTTCAAGTATGGTGCCAAACGTACCCTCCCACTAACCGTCACGTTCAAAAGTACGGTGTTGAACATACCCTCCAGTCAACCGTAATGTTTAAAAATACGGTGTTAAACATACCCTGTAGTCAACCGTCATGTTTTCGGGTATGGTGCCAAACATACACTCTAGGCAACCGTCACATTTAAAAGTACGGTGCCAAACATACCTTCCCGTTAAACATACCCACCAATCAACCGTCACATTTAAAAGTACGGTGTTGAACATACCCTCCAGTCAACCGTCATGTTTTCAAGTACGGTGTTGAACATACCCTCCAATCAACCGTCACATTTAAAAGTACGGTGTCGAACATACCCTCCAGTCAACCATTATGTTTTCAAGTACGGTGTTGAACATACCCTCCCACCAACCGTCACATTTAAAAGTACGGTGTTGAACATACCCTCAAGTCAACCGTCACATTTAAAAATATTTTGCCGAACATACCCACCAGTCAACCATTACATTTAAAAGTACGGTGTCGAACATACCCTCCAGTCAACCATCATGTTTTCAAGTACGGTGTTGAACATACCCTCCCACCAACCGTCACATTTAAAAGTACGGTGTTGAACATACCCTCAAGTCAACCGTCACATTTAAAAATATTTTGCCGAACATACCCACCAGTCAACCATTACATTTAAAAGTACGGTGTTGAACATACCCTCCAGTCAACCGTCATGTTTTCAAGTACGGTGTTGAACATACCCTCCAATCAACCGTCACATTTAAAAGTACGGTGTCGAACATACCCTCCAGTCAACCATTATGTTTTCAAGTACGGTGTTGAACATACCCTCCCACCAACCGTCACATTTAAAAGTACGGTGTTGAACATACCCTCAAGTCAACCGTCACATTTAAAAATATTTTGCCGAACATACCCACCAGTCAACCATTACATTTAAAAGTACGGTGTCGAACATACCCTCCAGTCAACCATCATGTTTTCAAGTACGGTGTTGAACATACCCTCCCACCAACCGTCACATTTAAAAGTACGGTGTTGAACATACCCTCAAGTCAACCGTCACATTTAAAAATATTTTGCCGAACATACCCACCAGTCAACCATTACATTTAAAAGTACGGTGTTGAACATACCCACCAGGTAACCGTCACATATAAAAGTATGGTGCCGAACATACCTTCACGTTAACCGTTATGTTTAAAAGTACGGTGTTGAACATACCCTCCAGTCAACCGTAATGTCTAAAAATACGGTGTTAAACATACCCTGTAGTCAACCGTCATGTTTTCAGGTATGGTGCCAAACATACCCTCCTTCAACTGTCACATTTAAATCACAGTGTTGAACATACCTTCCCACCAACCGTTATGTCTAAAAGTATGGTGTTGAACATACCCACCAGTCAACCGTCACATTTAAAAGTATGGTGCCGAACATACCCTCCAGTCAACCGTAATGTCTAAAAATATGGTGTTAAACATACGCTGTAGTCAACCGTCATGTTTTCAGGTATGGTGCCAAACATACCTTCACGTTAAACGTTATGTTAAAAAGTACGGTGTTGAACATACCCTCAATTCAACCGTCACATTTAAAAGTATGGTGCCGAACATACCTTCACGTTAACCGTTATGTTTAAAAGTACGGTGTTGAACATACCCTCCAGTCAACCGTAATGTCTAAAAATATGGTGTTAAACATACCCTGTAGTCAACCGTCATGTTTACAAGTATGGTGTTGAACATACCCTGCATATATATATATATATATATATATATATATTGTATCGGTTGATATCGGAATCGGTAATTAAGAGTTGGACAATATCGGAATATCGGCAAAAAAGCCATTAAAGGACATCTCGAATGGAGACTATTTCAGGGTCTAGTCTTCTTCTGTGGTTTGTTAATAGATCGTGAGTTCAAACCCCGGCCGAGTCATACCAAAGACTATAAAAAATGGGAGCCATTACCTCCCTGCTTGGTGCTCAGCATTAAGGGCTTGGAATTGGGGGTTGAATCAGCAAAAATGATTCCCAGGTGCGTCCTCCGCTGCTGCTCACTGCTCCCCTCGGGATGGGTCAAATACTGAGGGTAATTTCGCCCCACCTAATGTGTGTGTGACAATCATTGGTACTTTAACTTTAACTAACACAAGTAAACACTCTGCAGGACCGCTTGTATCGCACATGATATCACACACAAGTAAACACGCTGCAGGGCTGCTTGTATGGCACATGATATCACACACAAGTAAACACGCTGCAGGGCTGCTTGTATCGCACATGATATCACACACAAGTAAACACACTGCAGGGCTGCTTGTATCGCACATGATATCACACACAAGTTAACATGTTGCAGGACTGCTTGTATTGCACATAATATCAAACACAAGTTAACACGTTGCAGGACTGCTTGTATCGCACATAATATCAAACACAAGTAAACACGCTCCAGGACCGCTTGTATCGCACATGATATCACACACAAGGAAACACTCTACAGGACCGCTTCTATTGCACATGATATCACACACAAGTAAACACGCTGCAGGACTGCTTGTATCGCACATGGTATCACACACAAGTAAACTGGCTGTAGGACTGCTTGTATCGCACATGATATCACACACAAGAAAACACGCTGCAGGGCCATTTGTATCGCACATGGTATCACACACAGGTAAACACGCTGCAGGACTGCTTATATCGCAGATCATATCACAGACAAGTAAACACGCTGTAGGTTTGCCTGTATCACACATGATATCACACGAGTAAACACGTTGCAGGACTCCTTGTCTTGCACATGATCTCACACAAGTAAACACTCTGCAGGACTGCCTGTATCACACATAATAACAGACAAGTAAACACACTGCTGGACTGCTTGTATCACCCTTGATATCACACACAAGTAAACACACTGCTGGACTGCTTGTATCACCCTTGATATCACACACAAGTAAACACGCTGCAGGTTTGCCTGTACCGCACTTGATATCACACAAAAGTAAACAAGCTGCAGGACCGCTTGTATCGCACATGATATCACACACAAGTAAACGCTCTGCAGGACCACTTGTATTGCACATGATATCACACACTAAAGTAAGTTTGCCTGTATTGCACATAGTATCACACAAGTAAAGACGTTGCAGGACTGCTTGTGTCATACATGATATCACACAGGTAAACATGCTGCAGGACTGCCTGTATTGCACATGATGTCACACACAAGTAAACTCGCTTCAGGTCTGCCTGTATCGCACAAAATATCACACACGTAAACACGCTGCAGGACCGCTTTTATTGCACACGATATCATACACAAGTAAACAGACTGCAGGACTGCTTGTATCGCACATGATATCACACACAAGTAAACACGCTGCAGGTCTTTCTGTATCACACATGATATCACACACAAGTAAACACGCTGCAGGACCGCTTTTATTGCACATGATATCACACACAAGTAAACATATGGCAGGACTGCTTGTATCGCACATGATATCACACACAAGTAAACACGCTGCAGGTCTGTCTGTATCACACATGATATCACACACGTAAACACGCTGCAGGACCGCTTTTATCGCACATGATATCACACACAAGTAAACACATGGCAGGACTGCTTGTATCGCACATGATATCACACACAAGTAAACACATGGCAGGACTGCTTGTGTCGCACATGATATCACACACAACTAAACACATGGCAGGACTGCTTGTACCACACATGATATCACACACTAGTAAACACGCTGCAGGACTGCTTGTGTCGCACATGATATCACACACAAGTAAACACGCTGCAGGACTGCTTGTACCACACATGATATCACACACTAGTAAACACGCTGCAGGACTGCTTGTGTCGCACATGATATCACGCACAAGTAAACACGCTGCAGGTCTGTCTGTATCACACATGATATCACACACGTAAACAGGCTGCAGGACCGCTTTTATCGCACATGATATCACACACAACTAAACACATGGCAGGACTGCTTGTATCACACATGATATCACGCACAAGTAAACACGCTGCAGGTCTGTCTGTATCACACATGATATCACACACGTAAACAGGCTGCAGGACCGCTTTTATCGCACATGATATCACACACAACTAAACACATGGCAGGACTGCTTGTATCACACATGATATCACACACGTAAACACGCTGCAGGACCGCTTTTATCGCACATGATATCACACACAAGTAAACACGCTGCAAGTCTGCCTGTATCGCACATGATAGCACACATTTTACATGCAAGCACATATAATCCAAAGCTTCTTTTTTCTCGTGGCTGATATCGACCCGATATCGACCTTGGATTGGAACTCCCTTCGCAGCAATGAAGGTCAGCCTCACCTTCCTCCCGATGGATCGCACCTGACGGAGGCTTCGCCGCACTCTGACAAACATCTGTGAAGATCACAGCCGAGCGGGAAGAGAGACGATCCTCACTCAAGCAAACAGCACCAAACGACGGCCATGATTTGGGACAAACTGCAGCAAACTTCAACAGTGGGACTGGTATCAACACCCTGACTGATATCATTACCGAGAAATAGTGACTTAATTCGCTTAAAAGGCAAAAAAAAGCGGCCTCTGCTTTTCCGATCAGCTGCCTGGAACGCTACTTTGGGCTCTTTCATTCCGGAATAAACGGCAAACAAGACCAAACGGGCTCCTTGCAGCGTCTTTGTGGGTTCATTCACTTCCACTTTGGTCTCAGTCGACTAATCTTCAGTGTCACACTTAATGAGATTTGGACGTGAAAAAGGGAAAATGGGCCAAGAGCTCCCCCGTCACAAGATTGTCAACATTCCAGCGTGGCTTTTAAGGAACACCTCCTCCCGCTAAACGCAGGATTATTCCTCAGACAAATCCCGTTAAATGAATCGCTGTGCAGGAAACTAATATTCCTCCTCATCACCAATTAGCATGTTCCATATATTGTAGAACAACAAACACGCATTCATCAGCACATCAATCTCATATAACTCATCATTATGTTGGTTTTTATTGAGCTCACATACAGTAAGTAGAAATAACTCATCATTATGTTGGGACTCCTGGTCACTAATCAGAGGCAGGTGAGTGTCCTAATCTTTAATCAGAGGCAGGTGAGTCTACTGATCACTACTCATAGGCAGGTGAGTTTCTTGATCACTAATCAGAGGCAGGTGTGTAGCCTTATCACTAACCAGAGGCAGGTGGGTGTCCCAAACTTTAATCAGAGGCAGGTGAGTGTTTTGAACATACCTTCCCGCCAACCGTCAAGTTTAAATAGACGATGCTGAACATTACTTAGGCAGGTGAGTTTTTTCATCACTAATCAGAAGCAAATGTGTATCCTGACAACTAATTAGAGTCAGGTGAGTGTCTTGATTACTAACGCGAGGCGGGTGAGTGTCCTGATCAATAATCAGAGGCAGGTGAGTGTCCTGATTACTACTCTTAGGCAGGTGAGTTTCTTGATCACTAATCAGAGCCAGTTGTGTATCCTGATTACTAATCAGAGGCAGCTGAGTGTCCTAATCTTTAACTGATCTCACATAAGTAGAAATAACTCATCATTATGATGGGTTTTTACCAAACTCACATAAGTGGAAATAACTCATCATTATGTTGGGTTTTACTGAGCTCACATAAGTAGAAATAATTCATTATGTTGGCGTTTACTGATCTCACACAAGTACAAATAACTCATCATGATGTTGGGTCTCCTGATCACTAATCAGAGGCAGGTGAGTGTCCTAATCTTTAATCAGAGGCAGGTGAGTCTACTGATCACTACTCATAGGCATGTGAGTTTCTTGATCTCTAATCAGAGGCAGGTGTGTAGCCTTATCACTAACCAGAGGCAGGTGAGTGTCCCAAACTTTAATCAGAGGCGGGTGAGTGTTTTGAACATACCTTCCCGCCAACTGTCAAGTTTAAATAGACGATGCTCAACATTACTTAGGCAGGTGAGTTTTTTCATCACTAATCAGAAGCAAATGTGTATCCTGACAACTAAGTAGAGTCAGGTGAGTGTCTTGATTACTAGCGCGAGGCGGGTGAGTGTCCTGATCAATAATCAGAGGCAGGTGAGTGTCCTGATTACTACTCTTAGGCAGGTGAGTTTCTTGATCACTAATCAGAGCCAGTTGTGTATCCTGATTACTAATCAGAGGCAGCTGAGTGTCCCGATTACCAATCAGGCAGGTGAGTGTCCTAATCTTTAACTGATCTCACATAAGTAGAAATAACTCATCATTATGATGGGTTTTTACCAAACTCACATAAGTAGAAATAACTCATCATTATGTTGGGTTTTACTGAGCTCACATAAGTAGAAATAACTCATTATGTTGGCGTTTACTGATCTCACACAAGTTGAAATAACTCATCATTATGTTGGGTTTTACTGATCTCACTTAAGTAGAAATAACTCATCATGATGTTGGGTTTTACTGATCTCACTTAAGTAGAAATAACTCATCATTATGTTGGGTCTCCTGATCACTAATCAGAGGCAGGTGAGTGTCCTAATCTTTAATCAGAGGCAGGTGAGTCTACTGATCACTACTCATAGGCATGTGAGTTTCTTGATCTCTAATCAGAGGCAGGTGTGTAGCCTTATCACTAACCAGAGGCAGGTGAGTGTCCCAAACTTTAATCAGAGGCGGGTGAGTATTTTGAACATACCTTCCTGACAACCGTCAAGTTTAAATAGACGATGCTGAACATTACTTCTTAGGCAGGTGAGTTTTTTCATCACTAATCAGAGGCAAATGTGTATCCTGACAACTAAGTAGAGTCAGGTGAGTGTCTTGATTACTAACGCGAGGCGGGTGAGTCTCCTGATCAATAATCAGAGGCAGGTGAGTGTCATAATCTTTAATCAGAGGCAGGTGAGTGTCCTGATTACTACTCTTAGGCAGGTGAGTTTCTTGATCACTAATCAGAGCCAGTTGTGTATCCTGATTACTAATCAGAGGCAGCTGAGTGTCCCGATTACCATCAGAGGCAGGTGAGTGTCCTAATCTTTAATCAGAGGCAGGTGATTATTATGTTGGGTTTTACTGATCTCACATAAGTAGAAATAACTCATCATGATGTTGGCTTTTTACTGAACTCACATACTGTAAGTAGAAATAACTTATGTTGGGTTTTACTGATCTCACTTAAGTAGAACTAACTCATTATTATGTTGGGTTTTACTGATCTCACATAAGTAGAACTAACTCATCAATTTGTTAGGTTTTACTGATCTCACATAAGTAGAACTAACTCATCAATTTGTTGGGTTTTACTGATCTCACTTAAGTAGAAATAACTCATCATTATGTTGGGTTTTACTGATCTCACATAAGTAGAACTAACTCATAATTATGTTGGGTTTTACTGATCTTACATATGTAGAACTAACTCATCATTATGTTGGCTTTTATTGATCTCACTTAAGTAGAAATAACTCATCATTATGTTGGGTTTTACTGATCTCACTTAAGTAGAAATAACTCATCATTATGTTGGGTTCTACTGATCTCACATAAGTAGAACTAACTCATCATTATGTTGGCTTTTATTGATCTCACTTAAGTAGAAATAACTCATCAGGATGTTGGGTTTTACTGATCTCACGTAAGTAGAAATAACTCATCATGATGTTGGGTTTCACCGATCTCATTTAAGTAGGAATAACTCATCATTATGTTGGCTTTTACTGATCTCACTTAAGTAGAAATAACTCATCATGATGTTGGGTTTTACTGATCTCACTTAAGTAGAAATAACTCATCATTATGTTGGGTTTTACTGATCTCACTTAAGTAGAAATAACTCATCATGATGTTGGGTTTTACTGATCTCACATAAGTAGAAATAACTCATCATGATGTTGGGTTTTACTGATCTCACATAAGTAGAAATAACTCATCATTATGTTGGCTTTTACTGATCTCACTTAAGTAGAAATAACTCATCATTATGTTGGGTTTTACTGATCTCACTTAAGTAGAAATAACTCATCATTATGTTGGGTTTTACTGATCTCACTTAAGTAGAAATAACTCATCATGATGTTGGGTTTTACTGATCTCACATAAGTAGAAATAACTCATCATGATGTTGGGTTTTACCGATCTCATTTAAGTAGGAATAACTCATCATTATGTTGGGTTTTACTGATCTCACTTAAGTAGAAATAACTCATCATTATGTTGGGTTTTACTGATCTCACTTAAGTAGAAATAACTCATCATTATGTTGGGTTTTACTGATCTCACTTAAGTAGAAATAACTCATCGTGATGTTGGCTTTTACTGATCTCACATAAGTAGAAATAACTCATCATTATGTTGGCTTTTACTGATCTCACATAAGTAGAAATAACTCATTATGTTGGGTTTTACTGATCTCACTTAAGTAGAAATAACTCATCATTATGATGGCTTTTACTGATCTCACATAAGTAGAACTAATTCACCATGATGTTGGGTTTTACTGATCTCGCTTAAGTAGAAATAACTCATTATGTTGGCTTTTACTGATCTCCCTTAAGTAGAAATAACTCATCATGATGTTGGGTTTTACTGATCTCACTTAAGTAGAAATAAGTTATTATGTATGCTTTTACTGATCTCACATAAGTAGAAATAAGTTATTATGTTGGCTTTTACTGATCTCACATAAGTAGAAATAACTCATCATTATGATGGCTTTTACTGATCTCACATAAGTAGAACTAATTCACCATGATGTTGGGTTTTACTGATCTCACATAAGTAGAAATAACTCATCATTATGTTGGGTTTTACCGATCTCATTTAAGTAGAAATAACTCATCATTATGTTGGCTTTTACTGATCTCGCTTAAGTAGAAATAACGCATCATGATGTTGGGTTTTACTGATCTCACTTAAGTAGAAATAACTCATCATTATGATGGCTTTTACTGATCTCACATAAGTAGAAATAACTCATCATTATGTTGGGTTTTACCGAACTCACTTAAGTAGAAATAACTTATTATGTTGGCTTTTACTGATCTCACATAAGTAGAAATAACTCATCATTATGATGGCTTTTACTGATCTCACATAAGTAGAAATAACTCATCATTATGATGGCTTTTACTGATCTCACATAAGTAGAAATAACTCATCATTATGTTGGCTTTTACTGATCTCACATAAGTAGAAATAACTCATCATTATGTTGGGTTTTACTGATGTCACATAAGTAGAACTAACTCATCATTATGTTGGCTTTTATTGATCTCACTTAAGTAGAAATAACTCACCATGATGTTGGGTTTTACTGATCTCACTTAAGTAGAAATAACTCACCATGATGTTGGGTTTTACTGATCTCACTTAAGTAGAAATAACTCATCATGATGTGACTGATCCAAGGATATCAAGTGCACAGAAACACTGTTTATGTTTATTAACTGCAGTTTCTAAAGCAAATACATAAACAATCATTTTTATGCTGGCTTTATTTGAACAGATGTTATTGATGATCAATTATTTGTATCCAATTGATTGATTGATTGATTGATTGATTGAAGCACTAAACCTGCAGGACATCCACGTACGAACGTGCAAACGTGCAAAGTGCGCTAAAAAATATGCTATGGAAATACAACAATATTTACGCCATACAAATATATATTTTTTAAAAAGACATTAGAAGAAACATGATTGTATGCGCTTTAGAAACATATCACTGGTCACACTATTGAAATATGAAAATGTACACGGTATAGAAACAAATAAATATTAGTGCCATAAAAATATAAAAGTATACTTGCTATAGAAATATTAGTGCCATAAAAATATATAAGTATACTCGCTATAAAAATATTAGTGCCATAAAAATATATAAGTATATTTGCTATAGAAATATTAGTGCCATAAAAATATATAAGTGTACTTGCTATAGAAACATATAAATATTAGTGCCATAAAAATATGGAAGTATACTCGCTATATAAGTATTAGTGCCATAAAAATATATAAGTATACTCGCTATAGAAATATTAGTGCCATAAAAATATATAAGTATACTCACTATAAAAATATTTGTGCCATAAAAATATATAAGTATACTTGCTATAGAAACATATAAATATTAGTGCCATAAAAATATGTAAGTATACTCGCTATATAAGTATTAGTGCCATAAAAATATATAAGTATACTCGCTATAGAAATATTAGTGCCATAAGAATATATAAGTGTACTTGCTATAGAAACATATAAATATTAGTGCCATAAAAATATGTAATTATACTCGCTATATAAATATTAGTGCCATAAAAATATATAAGTATACTCGCTATAGAAATATTAGTGCCATAAAAATATATAAGTATATTTGCTATAGAAATATTAGTGCCATAAAAATATTTAAGTGTACTTGCTATAGAAACATATAAATATTAGTGCCATAAAAATATGTAAGTATACTCGCTATATAAGTATTAGTGCCATAATAATATATAAGTATACTCGCTATAGAAATATTAGTGCCATAAGAATATATAAGTGTACTTGCTATAGAAACATATAAATATTAGTTCCATAAAAATATGTAAGTATACTCGCTATATAAATATTAGTGCCATAAAAATATATAAGTATACTCGCTATAGAAATATTATTGCCATAAAAATATATAAGTGTACTTGCTATAGAAACATATGAATATTAGTGCCATAAAAATATGTACGTATACTCGCTATATAAATATTAGTGCCATAAAAATATATAAGTATACTCGCTATAGAAATATTAGTGCCATAAAAATATATAAGTGTACTTGCTATAGAAACATATAAATATTAGTGCCATAAAAATATGGAAGTATACTCGCTATAGAAATATTAGTGCCATAAAAATATATAAGTATACTCGCTATAGAAATATTAGTGCCATAAAAATATATAAGTGCAAATGCTTTAGAAACATATTGATATTAGTGCCAAAAAATATGTAAGTATTCTTGCTATAGAGATATATAAATGTTATGCGATTAAAATATGTAAGTATACTCACTATAGAAATAATAATGCCATAAAAATATATAAGTATACTCACTTTAAAATTAAGAAATATTAGTGCCATATAAATCTATAAGTATACTCGTTATAGAAAAATATAAATATTCTGCTATAAAAATATGTAAGTTTACTTGCTACAGAAACATATAAGTATTAGTGCCATAAAAATATATAAGTGTACTCCCTATAGAAACATAGAAATATTAGTGCCATATAAATATACAAGTATATTTGCTATAGAAATATATAAATATTATGCCATAAAAATATGTAAGTATACTCACTATAAAAACATATACATATTAGTGCCATAAAAATATTTAAGTATACTCGCTATAGAAATAAAGAAATGTCAGTGCCATAAAAATATCTAAGTATACTCGCTATAGAAATATAACAATATTATGCTTTAAAAATATATAGGTATACTCGCTATAGAAATATTAGTGCCATGAAAATATATAAGTATACTGGCTATAGAAAATCATAAATATTAGTGCCATAAAAATATGTGTACTCGCTACAGAAATATATAAATAGTATACCATAAAAATATGTAAGTATACTCGCTATAAATATTAGTGCCATAAAATATATATAAGTATACTCGCTATATAAATATATAAATATTAGTGCCATAAAAATATATAAGTATACTCGCTATATAAATATTAGTGCCATAAAAATATATAAGTATACTCGCTATATAAATATATTAATGTTAGTGCCATAAAAATATACAAGTTTATTCGCTATATAAATATATAAATATTATACCATAAAAATATGTAAGTATAATCGCTATGGAAACATATAAATATTAGTGCCATAAAATATATATAAGTATACACGCTACATAAATATATAAATATTAGCGCCATAAAAATATATAAGTATACTCGCTATACAAATAAAGAAATGTCAGTGCCATAAAAATATCTAAGTATACTCGCTATAGAAATATAACAATATTATGCCTTAAAAATATATAGGTATACTCGCTATAGAAATATTAGTGCCATGAAAATATATAAGTATACTGGCTATAGAAAATCATAAATATTAGTGCCATAAAAATATATAAGTGTACTCGCTATAGAAATATATAAATAGTATAACATAAAAATATGTAAGTATACTCGCTATGGAAACATATAAATATTAGTGCCATAAAATATATATAAGTATACTCGCTATATAAATATATAAATACTAGTGCCATAAAAATATATAAGTATACTCGCTATATAAATATTAGTGCCATAAAAATATATAAGTATACTCGCTATATAAATATTAGTGCCATAAAAATATATAAGTATACTCGCTATAGAAATATTAGTGCCATAAAAATATATAAGTGCAAACGCTTTAGAAACATATTAATATTAGTCCCAAAAAATATTTAAGTATACTTGCTATAGAAATATATAAATGTTATGCCATTAAAATATGTAAGTATACTCACTATACAAATAATAATGCCATAAAAATATAGAAGTATAGAAGTATACTCACTATAAAAATTAAGAAATATTAGTGCCTTATAAATCTATAAGTATACTCGCTATAGAAAAATATAAATATTATGCTATAAAAATATGTAAGTATACTCGCTACAGAACATATAAATATTAGTGCCATCAAATATATAAGTGTACTCCCAATAGAAATATAGAAATATTAGTGCCATATAAATATATAAGTATATTTGCTATAGAAATATATAAATATTATGCCATAAAAATACGTAAGTAAACTCACTATAAAAACATATAAATATTAGTGCCATAAAAATATATAAGTATACTCGCTATAGAAATAAAGAAATGTCAGTGCCATAAAAATACCTAAGTATACTCGCTCTAGAAATATAACAATATTATGCCTTAAAAATATATAGGTATACTCGCTATAGAAATATTAGTGCCATGAAAATATATAAGTATACTGGCTATAGAAAATCATAAATATTAGTGCCATAAAAATATATGTGTACTCGCTATAGAAATATATAAATAGTATACCATAAAAATATGTAAGTATACTCGCTATGGAAACATATAAATATTAGTGCCATAAAATATATATAAGTATACTCGCTATATAAATACTAGTGCCATAAAAATATATAAGTATACTCGCCATATAAATATTAGTGCCATAAAAATATATAAGTGTACTCGCTATATAAATATATAAATATTAGTGCCATAAAAATATACAAGTGTACTCGCTATATAAACATATAAATATTAGCGCCATAAAAATATATAAGTATACTCGCTATAGAAATATTAGTGCCATAAGAATATATAAGTATACTCGCTTTAGAAACATATACATATTACTGCCACAAAAACATGGTCTGAATGGCAAAGACTACTTTCTGACTAAATGAAATCTTGTTTGCAAGTAAGAAGAAAAGCAAATAGCAGAGTGTGCATGTTAGAAGTTCTTTTCAGAGTAAAGGATGTTTACTTTGATATCTCCCACAATCACCACCATGTCCGTGCAGACCTTGAACATGTTTCCTTTTTGCAGAGAAGTTCACCGAGTGGTGAAAAGTGTTGCAGTCAGAGCGGAATGTAAGAGGAGGCCGTGAGCTAAATCATCACGATGCAAAATTGTTACCTGCAGCTGTATTCAATTCCTCCCATAATCCAATAAACACAATTCCAGCTTCCTCTGACCCGAAAAGACCTCGTTTTACCCCAGCAGCGGGAGTCCATTCCACTGGGGAGGAAGTCCAACTAGCAACCCACACAAGAAGTGTGTGTGTGTGTGTGTGTGTGTGTGCGTGCGTGCGTGCGTGCGTGTGTGTGTGTGTGCTCGGAGACTCAATGCAGCCTTCTCATTGGCTGCCTGGATTACACTCATTGACATGATGTCATTATTGATGATGACATCATCTTCATTTACATGCACTGGCACATAATGATCACATTAGGTCGAGAACAGCTTTTGAAAGGACTTGGTGGTAATACTAATACATATAGAACGTTATTTTAAAGTATATCTTTTTTAAAGTAGTGTTATTAATACACGTGTATGTATATATATATATATATATATATGTGTATTGAAATAGTTTTAATCCATCATATATGTATGTAATATATATATATATATATATATATATATATATGTATATATATATATATATATATATATATATAATAGATTAAAATTATTTCTATACACAATATATATATATATACATATGATATATATATCGATATATATAGATATCGATATATATATATATATATATATATATATATATATATATATATATATTATATACATATATGATGGATTAAAACTATTTCTATACATATGTATATATATATATATAAATATATATATATATATATATATATATATATATTATACATGAAAAAAAAAAGTTTATTATTTTTTATTTATTTTTATTTATTTAGTTTTTCAAAGGTAGTATCAATTATTCACACACAATATGCTATCGTAAAGTACATACATTTTTAAAGGTGGTATTATTATATACATACAGTATGTGATTGTAATGTACATATATTATTAAAGGTAGTATTACTTATACACATACAATATGTGATTTTAAAGTAGATATAGTTTTAAAGGTAGTATTAATAATACACTATTTTTAATAATAATACACATACAATATGTGATTGTAAAGTAGATATAGTTTTAATGGTAGTATTAATAATACACTATTATTATTAATAATACACATACAATATATCATTTTAAAGTAGATATAGTTTTAAAGGTAGTATTAATAATACAATATTATTAATAATAATACACATACACTATGTGATTTCAAAGTAGATTTATTGTTTAAGGTAGTATTAATAATACACATACAATATGTGATTGTAACATGTATATATTTAAAGGTAGTATTACTAATACACATACAATATGTGATTGTATAGTGTGTATATATATTTAAAGGTAGTATTACTAATACAAATACAATGTGTGTTTGTAAAGTAGATATATTATTAAAGGTAGTAATAATAATACACATACAATATGTGATTTTAAAGTAGATTTATTGTTTAAGGTAGTATTAATAATACACATACAATATGTGATTGTAACATATATATTTTTAAAGGTAGTATTACTAATACACATACAATATGTGATTGTATAGTGTGTATATATATTAAAAGGTAGTATTACTAATACAAATACAATGTGTGTTTGTAAAGTAGATATATTATTAAAGGTAGTAATACTAATACACATACAATATGTGATTTTAAAGTAGATATATTTAAATGGTAGTATTCATTGTCGCGGCATGGTAGTAGTAGTTGTGACAGCGTGCAGGTGAAACATATTTATTATACAAAAACTAGTGCAGCTGGGAGTGCACACAAACACGTCTACACTTGGTAGCAAAAAATCACAAAGCAAACATTGATAAGTCATTACAAATACATAAAAACATACAGAGAAGTAAGGCCGGCATATCAAGCCCTTTAATGAGTATCCTGATCACTAATCAGAGACAGGTGTGTATTTTGATCACTAATCAAGAGGCAGTTGAGTATCCTGATCATTAATCAGAGACAGATGAGTGTCCTTATCTCTAATCAGAGGCGGGTTTGTATTCAGATTACTAATTAGAGACAGGTGAGACTCCTGATCACTAATCAGAGGCAGGTGAGTGTACTGATCACTACTCTTAGGCAGGTGAGTTTTCTCATCACTAATCAGAGGCAGGTGTGTATCCTGATTACTAATCAGAGGCAGGTGAGTGTCCTGAACACTAATCAGAGCCAGGTGAGTGTCCTAATATTTAATCAGAGGCATATGAGTGTCCTGGTTACTACCCATAGGTAGGTGAGTTTCTTGATCACTAATCAGAGCCAGTTATGTATCCTGATTACTCATCAGAGGCAGGTGAGTGCCCTAATCTTTAATCAGAGGCAGGTGAGCGTTTTGATAACTAATTTTAGGAAGGTGAGTTTTGCATCACTAATCAGAGGCAGGCAAGTGTCCTGATGACTAATCAGAGGCAAGTGAGTCTCATGATTGCAGGCAAGTGTCCTGATGACTAATCAGAGGCAAGTGAGTCTCATGATTACTAATCAGAGACAGGTGAGTGTCCTAATTTTTAATCAGAGGCAGGTGAGTGTCCTGATTACTACTCTTAGGCAGGTAAGTTTATTGATCACTGATCAGAGGCAGGTGTGTATCTTGATTACTAATCATAGGCAGGTGAGTGTCCTGATTACTATTCTTAGGCAGGTGAGTGTCCTAATCTTTAATCAGAGGCAGGTGAGTGTTTTAATTACTAATTTTAGGAAGGTGAGATTTTTCATCACTGATCAGAGGCAGGTGTGTATCCTGATAACTAATCAGAGTCAGGTGAGTTTCCTGAACACTAATCAGAGGCGGGTGAGTGTTTTAATTACTAATTTTAGGAAGGTGAGTTTTTTCATCCTTGACCTGATCAGAGGAAGGTGTGTATCCTGATAACTCAACAGTCAGGTGTGTATCCTGATTACTAATCAGAGTCAGGTGAGCGTCCTGAACACTAATCAGAGGCGGGTGAGTGTTTTAATTACTAATTTTAGAAAGGTGAGTTTTTTTCATCACTGATCAGAGGCAGGTGTGTACCCTGATGACTAATCAGAGTCAGGTGAGTGTCCTGATCGCTAATCAGAGGCAGGTGCATACAATTATCGCTCAGAGGCAGAGTGTGACATTTAAGAAAACATATTTTCTAAGTATATCGATAAAATACAAACATACATATTTAGTCATATGCAGAACATTCTGGAAGACACATTTAATACCAAATATATAACAATTAAACAAATTACTGACTTTGAAGAGCAAAAGGTTATTTTGGTATGACAAGTGCAAAGTATTACTGTGTGTGTATTTGCTTGGCCAGTCAAAAGTACAACAACATCACTGCTTGACTTTGCTGCAATATACTCGCTCTGATAGTATTTATATTATATATCTTCTCTTCTCTTTCCAATTAAATTTCTTATTCTCGGCGTGCTGCTCTCCCACAGGCCATGAACGCACCGCTGGGTGGTGCAGGTATTAATATTCACGCCATGGCGTCCATCAAGCTCACCTGCATGTCAGCGTTCTGACATAAAGGAGGCGTGCAAGAACCTCAACATCCGCTTATTGCTTCCCTGCAAATATTCAATATCTTAAGGTCGGTTCAGGATCCTCTTGTTCGATGGCCAAAGTGATTATTAAGGGCGAGTGCGTGTAGCTGCAGGGGAGTTGCAGGCGAACTGCAGGGGAGCTGCAGGCTAAAAGTCCGCAAAGAGATCACTTGATCATGTCTTTCACTCCACGCCTCAAAGCAGCAGCAGATAACGTGAGCTGGTGTCCTCACCTGAGGCCGAATTGGCACTTTCATTCCATATCACAAGTCTGTATCGCTTTCATTCCAAATCACAAGTCTGTATCGCTTTCATTCCATATCACTAGTCTGTATCACTTTAATTCCATATCACAAGTCTGTATCGCTTTCATTCCATATCACAAGTCTGTATCACTTTAATTTCATATAACAAGTCTGTATCACTTTAATTTCATATCACAAATACGTATCACTTTGATCCCATATCACACGTCCGTATCACTTTAATTCCATATCACAAGTCCGTATCACTTTAGTTTCATATCACAAGTCCGTATCACTTTAATTTCATACCACAAGTCCGTATCACTTTAATGCCATATCACAAGTCCGTATTACCTTAATTTCATATCACGTCTGTATCATTTAATGTCATATTACAAGTCTGTATCACTTTCATTTCATATCACACGTCCGTATCACTTTAATTCCATATCACAAGTCCATATCACTTTAGTTTCATATCACAAGTCCGTATCCCTTAAACTCCATATCACACGTCCGTATCACTTAAACTCCATATCACAAGACCGTATCAATTTAGTTTAATATCACAAGTCCGTATTACTTTAATTTCATATCACAAGCGGTAGAAATATATGGAAGTCCGTATCACTTTAATGTCATATCACAAGTCTGTATCATTTAATGTCATATTACAAGTCTGTATCACTTTCATTTCATATCACAAGTCCATAGTACTTTAACTTCATATCACAAGTCTGTATCAGTTTAGTTTCATATCACAAGTCCGTATCA
>NC_084631.1:39707059-39709559 GCF_033978795.1 Nerophis ophidion | reverse complement strand
TTTAGTTAATTGTTTTTTGTTTGTATTTGGTTACTTATTTATTTTAAGTTATTATAGTATGTCTCTATACATATTTTTTTCCCCCTTGGCCAAAGGGGGCACATTTTAATTTCTTACACACACTTGTTATTTCATATGTTGGCCAACAAGCTTAAAATTTTGGCAATTTTATGAAAAGTTGTAATTTTACTCAACAGAAGTCACAATTTTATTAGAAAACTTTAAAATGTTGGCAATATTACAATAATAATCAGAATTTGACTTGGCACAATTATGACACAAGTCATAATTTTACTCAATAAATGTCACTTTTTTACAAGAATGACAAAATAATTGGCAAATTGTGATAAAAATCAAAATTTTATATGACAAATGTCACTATCTTGCATTGAAAAGTAATAACTTCACATAAAAAAGTAATAATCTAACGAGAAAATATTACAAATGTACAGAAACAGAAAGAATATGAGAAATTGTTCCTGATGTTATAAGAAAAATGTCGACACATTGGGAGAAAAAGACTGATTTTAGTTGTTTTGTTTTTTTGTTGTTTAATTTTTGTTTGTAATTGTTTTTTAATCTTCATTATTGACTTCAAGTTATTACAGTATGTCTCTATATACTTTATTTCTTTTTTATTAATTTTGGCCAAAGGGGACACATTTCAATTTTTGACACACACTTGTTGTTTCATATGTTGGCTAAAAGCTTAAAATGTTGGCAATTTTATGAAAAGAGTCGTAATTTTACAAAAGTCCCAATTTTCTAAGAAAACTTTAAAATGTTGGCAATATTATAATAATAATCGGAATTTTACCACACAAAATTATGACACTTTTCATAATGTGACAAAAGTCATTATTTTACTCAAATGTCACTATTTTACAAGAATGACAAAAAAAATTGGCAATATTGTGATAAAAGTCACCATCTTGCATTAAAAAGTAATAATTTCACATAAAAAAAAGTAAACATTTTACGAGAAAATATTGCAATATTACAGAAACCGAAAAATATGAGAAAGTGTTCCCGATGCTATAAGAAAAAAGTTGACACATTGTGAGGAAAAGAATGATTTTAGTTAATTATTTTTAGTGGTTGAATTTTTTGTTTGTAATTGTTTTTTAATCTTCCTTATTTACTTCAATTTATTACAGTTTGTCTATATGTACATTTTATTTTATTTATTTATTTATTTTTAATTCATTTTGGCCAAAGGAGGCACATTTCAATTTCTTACACACACTTGTTATTTCATATGTTGGCCAAAAGCTTAACAATTTGGCAATTTTATGATTCAGTGGTGAATGAATGATATATGGTGGTCGGAGGGGCCGTAGGCGCAAACTGGCAGCCACGCTTCCCGTCAGTCTACCCCAGGGCAGCTGTGGCTACAGATGTAGCTTACCACCACCAGGTGTGAATGAATGATGAGTCCCACTTCTCTGTGAGCCCTTTGAGTGTTTAGAAAAGCGCGATATAAATCTAAGTTATTATTATTATTATTATTATGAAGAGTCGTAATTCTACTCAACAAAAGTCACAATTTTATAAGAAAACTTTAAAATATTGGCAATATTATAATAATAATCTGAATTTTACTTGGCAAAATTATGACAATCATCATAATG
Organism: Nerophis ophidion; assembly: GCF_033978795.1. Classification (NCBI taxonomy): domain Eukaryota; kingdom Metazoa; phylum Chordata; class Actinopteri; order Syngnathiformes; family Syngnathidae; genus Nerophis; species Nerophis ophidion. The sequence goes on along the minus strand of NC_084631.1, from coordinate 39,707,928 downwards.
TGAAAAGTCATTATTTTACTCAAATGTCACTATTTTACAAGAACGACCAAAAATTGGCAATATTGTGATGAGTCAGAATTTTACATGACAAATGTCACAATCTTGTATTAAAAAGTCATCATTTCACATAAAAAAAGTAATAATTTTACAAGAAAATATTGCAATATTACAGAAACAGAAAGAATATGAGAAATTGTTCCCGATGTTATAAGAAAAAGACTGATGTTAGTTGTTTTTTTGTTTGTTGTTGAATTTTTTGTTTGGAATTGTTTACTTCAAGTTATTACAGTATATATATATATATATATATATATATATATATATATATATATATATATATATATATATATATACACACATATGCACACACATATATATATATATATATATATATATATATATGTATATATACTTTTTTTTCCTTTTGTTTGTAATTGGTTTTTAATCTTCCTTATTTACTTCAAGTTATTACAGTTTGTCTATATATACATTTTATTTTATTTATTTATTTATTTTTAATTCATTTTGGCCAAAGGGGACACATTTCAATTTTTTACACACACTTGTTTCATATGTTGGCTAAAAGCTTAAAATGTTGGCAATTTCATGAAAAGAGTCGTAATTTTACAAAAGTCACAATTTTCTAAGAAAACTTTAAAATGTTGGCAATATTATAATAATAATCGGAATTTTACTACACAAAATTATGACACTTTTCATAATGTGACAAAAGTCATTATTTTACTCAAATGTCACTATTTTACAAGAATGACCAAAAAATTGGCAATATTGTGATAAAAGTCACCATCTTGCATTCAAAAGTAATAATTTCACATAAAAAAAGTACACATTTTACGAGAAAATATTGC